>NC_073377.1:104457596-104757596 GCF_028641065.1 Leucoraja erinaceus | reverse complement strand
TGTCGAAACGGCAACATCTCACTGAGTTCGACATTAAGGAGTGCTGTTAAAACTGAAAACAATGGACATGGGTAAAATAATTCCAGTGGTTGGAATCATGAAGTTAAAGGAAGATGATGTGACCTTAACCACACACCAGTGCAGGAATTCCTCAAGGCAGAGCCCTGGGCCCGCCCGAGCCATAGAAAGCATCATATCGGGATGTATCAAAGCCTCCATCCAAGACGGCAAGAAGTTGCAGAGAATCGTGGGCATAGCCCAGACCATCGCACAAATTAGCCTCCCTTCCAACTATTGCTTTTACATTTTACGCTGCCTCGACAAGGCCTCCAGCATAATCAAGGACCAGTCTCACTCCAGTCACTCCCTCTTCTTCTCCCCTTTTCCCATCAGGCTGGAGATACAAATGTTTGAAACATATGTCTACAAATTCAGGAACAGTTTCTTCTTAGCTGTCAGCAGGCAACTGAACGATCCTCTCATCAGCTGGAGTGCAGTCCTGACCTCCTATTTACCTCATTGGAGACCTATGAACATTCTTAATCAGACTCTATGTTATACCTTTGTACAACATTTTGTGTCCTTTATCCTTTATTTTTGCACTGTGGGTGGCTTAATTGTTTTCATACATAGTCTTTTCTTGACTGGTTAGCAAACAAAAGCTTATCACTATATCTTAGTACATGTGACAATCAATTAAACTAAACTAAACCTAACCACCTTCAGTTGCTTCGTCCATAATTTTATTTTCACCATATCGTCAGAAGTGAGTGACCACTGGTGCTAGCACAATATTCATTACGTTTTGTAACTTTCAGCAAATGAAACAGTTCATGTTTACAGCAGGAATAGCTTAATAAGTGTCAAACAACAAGTACTACAGAAGTACCAGACCAATGGCCATGTACAACGACCAGCTAACCACCTACCCTTGTCATTGATAGCAATACTGTTGTTGAGCTCCCCATTGTCACATTTGAGAGGCAATATTGACATAAAATTCAACCGGACCAGAATCATCTCCTGATGGTCCAAAGCCTTCCCCTTGTTAACAAGGCAAAGCAGGAATTCCAGGGAACAATCTCAACTTATTAGACGAGGGCAGTTCCCACAGGACTCAACGAATTCCACACCATTCCAGACAAAGTTGTCCACTTGATTGGTATACCATCAAACACCGTTAACACTTAAAACCACAGTTCCTCTCTAAGACTCCTCTGAAAGCATTTCCTAAACGAAGATTCAAAGCATTGAACGCACAGGAACACCACCTTAATGAGCAATATATCAGCATTGCCTCACTGGCACCTATAGCTCCCCATCCAAATTCACAGTAGAAGGATTGTGGATGATCAAGAAAGTGGGTCATCATCTTCCTGTGGGAAATTAGGGATGGACAATAATTGCTGGTTTTGCCATCATTGTCCAGATTATTTTTTTTTAAAAAGAATAAATAAACAAAAGAATCTACTGGACATTTCATGAAACTTAAACCGATCAAAAATACCTGCTAAAAGCAGGTTTCTTTTCAGTCCTCCTTCAAACTGTCTCAACCAAATAAGTCAAATGAGTGCAGGAGTGAGACGTCAGAGATTTGTCCACATGCCTCAGAAGATTTTAACTCATACTGACGGGATACAAGAAGAACTACAGAAATGCAAGAGACCGTGGGGTTTGGCCTCAGTGAGAGATAAGCCTTGTGTATAACTTAGCGGGAGTTAAGTGCATGAACTCTTGGAGCTTTGCCAAACAATCACATGAGCAATTTACACAAGGACTCTCTCTCTCTCTCTCTCCCTCCCTCTCTCTGTAGGAGAGATTAGGCATGTGACCCTTTATTTTCTTCACTGGGGTATCAGTAATCCTTTCCTTCACAAAAGACCCCCACCCATCAATAAATGTTTGGAGTAAGAAAAAAAGCTTGAAATTTGAGAGGAATTTTTAACAATTTCAGAAATGATAACTGAATTTGCCCTATGTTTATGGGGTGACATTTTGACAAATGAATGTTTAATCATATATAAATATGTGTAATAAGTGATATTTGCAAAAGTTAACTGCCAGTGGAGGTTCCAGTGAACATAAATAAATAATCTTGACACAATGAAAAACAAGGAGAGTCTTACATTATTTCAAAAGTACATTATACGAGGCTTCATTTTTTAAGAACAATTTACACAATGAATTTAGAACAGACGCTATCTATGGTACAAACTCTAAGGTCACACTCTAGAGCTATTCATCTCAAATCTTTAAAAACCTTCCTTGGGCCTGATTTTTTTGGGTGGGGGGAATTGATTTCCATGTCTATATTGTCAGCACTGTCTCTAATATGATCCCCAGCCAGGAGTTGGCACCTCAACATTGGAAAAACCAAATGTAGATTGGAAGACTATTTAGAAAACATCTCCACTCATTTAGATGGGTGATAGTAACCTTTCAGTTGCCTGTCCTTTCAACACAGATCCCTTGGCCCAAGTCAGCACTGATCATAAAGCAGCAATTTGCAGTAATTTTATTTGATTTTATTCTCTCCATATGCAACTCCTCCTAGATCCTTCCACTCATCTGCTCATTGGTGAACAATTACAGCAACCAATGAACCAGTCCTATCAGGAGGTCCTTTATAATCATTTGTTACTTTAAACAGTTTCCTAATTTTGCCTCTGATTCTTTTATTAATCGTCTTATATTTGTGTGTGTGACTTTTTAAATGAAATCACCAAAGATTACTCTAAACTCTATTTTAGAACTATGGATATAAACATTTTCCTATAAATCCAACACTTTACAACGTTTAAAACATTGGTTTCAATTAGTTTTCTTTAACTCACATTATTGAACTTACATTGCACACAATAAACTTCCTCTTAAGTTTTCAGAAATCTCATCCAAACTAAACATTTGTAGATTAAAGAGACATGATTAAAGACAAGTCATGTTTGAGTTGCATGAATTCTCGAGGAGTGAATTATGTTCTGTACATTAAGATGAAAAAATTGTGCACAATTGTTGAGGTTCTGAGATGCTTGTGTCATGTCAGCAGTACACTCACTTTGTTTTATTAAGGTCTTAGACATCCCAGAATCACCACAGGATAGTAAAATGAGTTCCCCTTGTTCCCTTTGATTGTTTAAAGTAGACGGGCAGGGGAATATTCATCAAAGCATATATATATACCTCAGGGAAATATCACATTCCACATGGAAGTGAGGACACATTGCTTTAAAAAATATGCCAATTTCATCTAATTCCTTTCTTGTGCCCTTTTGTCCTCACAGTTCAAAAGGCTGAGGAAATTGTATGCTGAGAGAGCCAACAGGGAACAACTGCAGAGAAACTATCTTGGGCCAAAATCCTTTGAAATATAAAAACATGAGAAAGTCTTTCATTCAGTGTCGCTATTTCACTTCACTCCCACTTCCCTATACATCCAAACAAATATTCAACTGGTTTGTTGCAGTACATAGCTAGTAAGCTTACCGTAGCCACCTATTTTCATGGCACCAATTTGACTGACGACTTGCTGTGTGAATGAAGCAGGTGCAGTATTCTGGTACATTGGTTGTGGGTGGGAGCCATGGGATTGGAAGGAAGGAGGCTGAGCACTGCCTGGAGAAGAAGCGGCATAGCTGCAAATGACAAATAACATTAAATATAAACATAGATAGAACCTAGAACACAGAACAGTACAGCACAAGAATAGACCCTTCAACCCACAATGAACATGATGCTGAGATGAATATTTCTCTTGTGCCTGCACATTATCCATATCCCTTCATTCCCTGCATATCTATGTGTCGTGCTAAAAGCCTCTTTAATGCCACCTTCATATCAGTCCCCACCATCATACTTGGCAGCACATTCCAGGCACCCACCATCATCTGTGTTAAAATACTTGCTGCTCACATCTGCTTTAAACTTTTGGGCAGACAGATGAAAGCATCTGAGTAATAAAACCTCCGGGTCTAAATCAAACCAGAGTTGGAAACCATAGTGTCTTTAATTATTACTTATGATTGATTGCCAGGGAGGCACGGTAATTACTCAAAAAAAATGAAGCATGCTTAGATTACCCTTTTAAGATAAATTCAGTTTTTTTAAATTAAATCAAGCACAGTAGCATGTATGTGTGAAATGGTGTTTTATACAATTATTTTACAGGATTTGGCAAATACCTTGACATTTGGTTTCCTGGATTATATACTCCATTCTGGAGGCTAGTTTGGCTGAATTGCGCTGGAGAAGGTGGTGGGTGACCAAGAGGAATGGAAGGTCCATGAGGTGAAGATACTGGTTTTAAATGCCCTGTGAAACAAACATATCTATTAACCACAACACTATTTTTACACAGATAAATCTTTTGAAGTAAGTTGTAGTACATGGAAAGAATAGTTGCAAAACATCTTCAAAATAAAATATGAAATTTAAAATGTTTGCAAAGTTTATGGATTTCTTCAATTCTACTTTAAAGGCTAAAAAACTGCAGATGATGACGATCTGAAAACACCCCAGAAAAAGTTGGAGATATTCAATGGGCAGACTGAGCATCTGCGAAATTATACAGAATTGATAAATAGATCTGAAATAAATTAAATTATTTATATTATTTTGGTTGTTTATTAAATTGTATGGTCTGGATTATTTGAATTATCAGATAACCTGATCATGAGATGTAGAATACAAAATTATTTTATTCTGCAGAGGGAAGCAGACTTTAATGATTTTGGCCAATGAAACATTCTCGAGAGCATGAAATCTAATCACTATCGTCAATGACTTGAAATGTTAACTATGTCCCTCTTCACAGATGCTGCCTGACATGTTGAGGATCGGCAGCATTTTGTGTTTTTAAGACTTCCTTTCTACAGTTTACAATACAATATAATTTTGACGGTTCAAGATTACTTCTAGTGCTAAATAATGCAGAGGACATAATTAAATCCAAAATAAATATAACTGTCTATATCACTTTGGTTGTTAATTAAGTTATATAGTTTAAATTATCAGATAACCTGAACATGAGTAGTAGAATATAACATTTCCAATAAAAATAAAGGGTTAGAGCATCTGTGCAAATTATGTTTACTTTCTAACAAAAGTCAAATGTTGGCTTCCTGCTAACCCCTGCTAATCAAAGACAGACCAAACAAACTCTCTAAATGTATATCTACAGTGTTCTCCACAATGTTTGGGATAAAGACCCATCATTATTTATTTGCCTCTGTACTCTGCAATTTGAGATTTGTAATAGAAAAATTACATGTGGTTAAAGTGCACATTGTCAGATTTTAATAAAGGCCATTTTTATGCATTTTGGTTTCACCATGTAGAAATTACAGCAGTGTTTATACATAGTCCCCCCATTTCATGGCACCATAATGTTTGGGACACAACAATGTCATATAAATGAAAGTAGTCATGTTTAGTATTTTGTTGCATGTCCTTTGCATGCAATGACTGCTTGAAGTCTGCGATTCATGGACATCACCAGTTGCTGGGTGTCTTCTCCGGTGATGCTCTGCCAGGCCTGTATTGCAGCCATCTATAGCTTATGCTTGTTTTGGGGGCTAGTCCCCTTCAATTTTCTCTTCAGCATATAAAAGTCATGCTCATTTGGGTTCAAATCGGGTGATTGACTTGGCCACTCAAGAATTGACCATTTTGTAGCTTTGAAAAACTCCTTTGTTGCTTTAGCAGTATGTTTGGGACCATTGTCTTGCAGTAGAATGAACCGCTGGCCAATGAGTTTTGAGGCATTTGTTTGTACTTGAACAAATAGGATGTGTCCATACACTTCAGAATTCATTATGCTACTACCATCAGCAGTTGTATCATCATTGAAGAGAAGTGAGCCAGTACCTTCAGCAGCCATACATGCCCAGGTCATAACACACCCACCACCGTGTTTCACAGGTGAGGTGGTATGCTTTGGATCTTGGGCAGTTCCTTCACTCCTCCATACTTTGCTCTTGCTATCACTCTGATATGTTAATCTTCGTCTCATCTGGCCACAAGACTTTTGTTTCAGAACTGTGGTTGCTCTTTTCAGTACTTCTTGGCAAACTGTAACCTGGCTATCCTATTTTTGCGGCTAACTAGTGGTTTGCATCTTGCAGTGTAGCCTCGGTATTTCTGTTCATGAAGTTTTCTGCAGGCAGTGGTCATTGAGAAACCCATACCAGACTCCTAAAGAATGTTTCTGATCTGTCGGACAGGTGTTTGTGAATTTTTCTTTATTTTAGAGAGTCCTTCTGTCATCAGCTGTGGAGATCTTCCTTGGCCTGTCAGTCCCTTTAAGCTCACCAGTGCTCTCTTTCTTCTCAATGATGTTCCAAATTACAAACACCTGTGAAGCCATGTGGCCCAAACATTATGGAGCCCTGCAATGGGGGGACTATAAACACAGCTGTAATTTCTACATGGTGAAACCAAAATGCATAAAAATTGCCTTTATTAAAATCTGACAATGTGCACTTTAACCACATATGATTTTTTTTCTATTACAAATCTCAAATTGTGCAGTACAGAGGCAAATAAATAAATGATGGGTCTTTGTCCCAAACATTATGGAGGGCACTGTGAATGTCAACGGTTGTCAGGGTGAGCAGAGTGACGGCAGGAAAAAGAGCACAGAGGATAACATTTGAGAATTTCTTAGATCTATTGCTCCCATTTCTGCAGTGGGCTGACCTGTTCCACCGTAGTGGCCGTAATGTGGCTGTGAAGTTGTTGAACCAAACCCAGCCGGATATCCTCCCATTCCTGGCTGACCTTGAGAATAAGGTGGTGTGGCAACATATCCATGTTGACTCATTTTTGTTCAAAATATTCTCATTCCCTGGATCCTTGAAAAATCTATTGGGAGGACGAGAATGGAAGAAGCACAAGGTTACTTTCATAGATAGATACACAATGCTGGAGGAACTCAGTGAGACAGCATCTCTGGAGAGAAAGAATGGGTGATGTTTTGGGTCGAGACCATTCTTCAGACTGGGTACTTTCACGTTACAAGACAGGCAAGGTTCTGCCATCTGAAATCATTATGCCAATGCTGTACCATGTAAATATATTCTGACAATGATGCAAGCACTCTTATATCCTGCAAAAAAAATTGTGAATTGTCATGTATTCAAATGCAAGCTTGAAGAGCCAGGATAATACTTCAGATATTTCAACTCATCAAGGGAAGCTTTGCAATATATATGAGAGATAGTTGAACAAAATTGTGGCAGAATACTTCACAATATTGACTGTGCACAGGACTTACCATAGATGTGAATGAGAAACAACCAGAAGCCTGGGAAGCAGGATAACATTGTTTGCAGAAACAATCAACAGAAGACCAGGTACCAATTGAAACAATTCCATGGATATCTGATGGATGCTTCTTCTTGAGGTCAGGTGTAATAATTTTCTACTATTTTGCAAATGTTGGGGAGTCCAGAACAAGGGGTCACAGTTTAAGGATAAGGGGGAAATCTTTTAGGACCGAGATGAGAAAATAATTTTTTACACAGAGAGTGGTGAATCTGTGGAATTCTCTGCCACAGAAGGTAGTTGAGGCCAGTTCATTGGCTATATTTAAGAGGGAGTTAAATGTGGCCCTTGTGGCTAACGGGATCAGAGGGTATGGAGAGAAGGCAGGTACAGGATACTGAGATGGATGATCAGCCATGATCCTATTGAATGGCGGTGCAGGCTCGAAGGGCCGAATGGCCTACTCCTGCACCTATTTTCTACGTTTCTAAGGGCCTCGTTCCGTGCTCTACAGCTCGATGGCTCTCTAACTACTCTCTACATGTTAACATAGAGGGGTTAAATTATGCACAAATTGCTACATTTTAGTGTAATAGTAAAAGTGTCATGTGTTTAACTCTGCACGTGCCTCTAATATAGGATTATATTAGATATAATTAAGCCTTATCTGTTTACAATGGAATCTATGCTCCATTTGAGTGCAGTCCTACCTTTCCTATTCTAAATCGATCAGTGTCACTTTTCCCTTCCTCTTTCGATGTTGGTTAGGCCTCCTCCTAAATGTATCTTCACTGTTAACTTCAATCACTCGTGCGATAGCAAATTCCACATTCTCATCACTCACATTCACATCTAAGTAATTTAGTTGTACATTAATCAGTAGTTTAATTTGTGAATGGCAGTGAACCCAGAGCCTATACTTGTGGAATACCATGACCCACCCACTTCCACTGTGAAGAGCTACATTTTATTCTAATTTCTCTTGAAGCCAGCGAACAATCCACCCCGTGGTTTAACTGTTCAATGGTTCTTTATTGTCACGTGTACCAAGGTGAATAATCACAGTGAAATTCTTTTATTTTGCATATAGATTATTGCCATACCCGGTTAGGTACAGAATATAGAAACAGCCCACGGAGTCAAGAAGCAAGAGTCGCCAGGTTTTTTATCGTCATTTTCAAAGTCCTATCTGCAGCTGGCCATAAAGGCCCGTTGCAACCTTCACCTCCATCCAGTCGTCCTGCAAACTGTCACCCCTCTCCTTGCCTGGCCATCTTCAACCTATGTGCCCCGAGGGTGCCTATCACGGCCGACTTTGAGGGCGTGGAAGGTAAGACCCCTGGTTCTTCTTGCCGGCCCTTTATCCAAAGTCTGCCACTGTCGGCTACTCCCGCCACCCACCTCTCCGTTTTCTGCTCTTCGGGGGCAGACAGGTGCCAGGGCTCTGTGGCTTCCCTCTTCCAGGTCTGCGGTGGGTGAGCCGGGCCTGCTGTCGGGATGTGGCCGAGGCTCGCCGGGACCATCTCCCACCCCTGGCTCGTCGGGATCTTTTCGCCTGGCTCCCCATTCACTGAACTTACTCGTTCATCAATTGGGAAATAGCTTGCTGGCCCTTTGGAAATCTAGACCTTTTGTGTTTCTGATGTCACTCGCTCTGTTGGCCAAGCAAGCTTCCCTATCAAGATCCATTCTATCATTAACTTTTACACTTTTTCGTCTCCAGATATCCTGTTTCTCCTTGACAAATTTTCCTTATATTTTTGACCATCTTCATTAATCTGACAGGTCCGTGGTTCCATGAACAGGAGGTATTCCCCTTATAACATGTAAGAAATAGCAATGTGAACAGGTCATTTGGTACCTGGTTGTTTGCTTTACCTTTTAATTAGATCATTTCTCATTACCTCAGTGCCACTTCCCTGCACTTGCTTCAGACGTTTTGATTCTCCCAAGATCTAATAATCTATCTATCCTTTTCCTGAAGTGATTAAGCCCCTACTGCCTCCTTTTGTAAAGGAATCAAAAATTCTGAGATGTTGACCCTGATATTAGACCCCCAGTTCAGGGAATCATCTCCGCATCTACTCTGTCAAGGCCCTTATGAAATGTAAATATTTCAAACAAATCATCTCTCATTCTAAATTCTGCAGGGTATACCCCGAGTCTAATTAATGTCTTGTTATGCGATGAGCCTACCATCCCAGATATCAGTTTGAGAATCTTCCCTTTAAATATGACACCATCAAGCACAGATGCCTGGCGTTACCCATTTTTTAAATTAATTATTAAAGATATATTGTCATGTTGCAAATCTCAGCTGAGAAAATCTGTGGATGTAAGCCATCTGGCCCGGAGCTTTTATCCTCTATGAATTTGATTAGTTTATTTAATATATCCCCTTTTCCTATTTTAAATTAACTTAGCACATGTCTCTTCTCATCATTGACTATCTCATCTACTTGTTATAAATGGCAGGTTGGTACCAATGCAAAATAAAGATGTAATATCTCTGCCATTTCCCTGTTGGCATCTGTATTATTATGATGTCTATCTGTTCATGGCCTTCTTCCCACCCCAGTTTTTGATATGCCTGTAACACACTTTACTATCTGTTTATGGTCTTTGATAATTTAATTTAATTTTTCAGACTCATCTGTCTACTTATATCCTCATCCTCTGCATTCTTCTGCTTAATTTATGCCTCTTTCCTTAGTTGGTCCTTCGTATTTTTCTTCATTCATCTTACAAACAGCAAAACCATTTTCCATTTTCTTTATTGTTTCTTTGTGAGTTGAAGGTACAATATTGGCACGTGATTGATGAGCTAGTTTACAAGCTACAGAAGACTTATTTACTGTAAATACAGAGGCCGTCAATGTGACTGCATCTACGAGTTGACTTCCGATGTACTTTTTTGGGTTTGTTGATTTCCTGCCAGCCTGCTAACGCTGATGCAGAATTTGGCATTAGTCAAACTATTAATAACATAATTCACACTTGCTTTCAGGTATGTCTGTGCCAAGCAGTATTATTATGGCTGCTGAGTTAACATTTTAGTTATTAATGCTAGAATATCGACCACATCTTGTGCACACTTCCCTCATGATCATTTCTGTCTAGGTCAATGCAAATCATAGGCAAGAGATCAATCCTTTGAGGTCAATCCTGGTCACAACCAAATTTGCCAAAGTAAACTAATGTTATGAGTTTACTAGAAAGTAAAATGAATACCAAATATATTGCTAGCTTCTAAAACTGGAATCCAGAACTTAAAAATACTTAAGGTTAGCATCTATAACAAAATTACACACCTACCTATTATATCTTTAAGATAGAAAAGTATCTTTTGGTGAAAAATAGATATCATGATATGGCAGAAATATGTGACAGAAAGCTTAGACAATGGTCAACTAACCAGTAACATCAGAGACCCCACACCTTCATTTCACCCCTGCCATCGGGTAGAAGATACAGGAGCCTGAAAACTGTAACATCCAAGTTCAAGAGCAGCTTCTTCCCCACAACCATCATGCTATTAAACACTGCAACTTCCACACATGCTGAACCATTTCTGTTGTTTAACATGATGTTTACAGAGTACTATGTTTACATTTCCGTTGTGCTACTGCAAGTAAGAATTTCAATGCTCCATTTCGGGACATATGACAACAAAATTTGTGGGGTCACTATTATTTACAATTAGTTCACTACTTTCAGCAAATACTGTTTATTTTATGGTGAGTTACTACTGAATGCTGTAAATTTCAAGCTTTTGATCCAATTTGTGTCATTAAGTGATTAAACAGTGGTGCACATTAAGTGATTAAAAGATGATTAAATAATGAGATCGTGAGATGGGAGAACATGCCAGGAAATTAAACCTGAATTAGAATGAATCACGGGAAGACACAAAATGCTGGAGTAACTCAGCGGGTCAGGCAGCATCTCTGGAGAGAAGGAATGGGTGGTGTTTTGGGCCGAGACCCTTCCTCAGACCCTTCTCAACCCAAAACATCACCCATTCCTTCTCTCCAGAGATGCTGCCAGACCCGCTGAGTTACTCCAGCATTTTGTGTCTACCTTCGATTTAAACCAGCATCTGCAGTTATTTCCTACACATAGAATGAATCACAACAGGAAGTGTCCAAACCAATTATATTGGGCAGGGCTTCCACAGAGATAAGAAATTTAGTAACGTGGTGTCAGGGCAATAACCTCTCCCTCAATGCCAGCAAGACGAAGGAGCTAGTTATCGACTTCAGGAAGCGTGGTGGACATTTTTTTGCATGGTTTACACATAAGGCTTTGTCACACCCATTTGTTCCTTTGCATCAATAAGAATGATCACTTTCATACCAGTTCCATTAAAAAAGTTAATAAAAATATTGTATATGTCAATATGTGACTGTTAATATCCTTTTGGGGGAGTTATAGTGCAAAATATTGATGCAGGAGCAAACAAAATTACCACTAAAATGCGAGGAATCAAGTTTCTTGATGGCACTAAGGTACTCAGAAACAGTCTCAGAGTTTTCCCTCCTGCATTAAGCATTTAGTTTAGCTTAGCTAAGTTTAGAGGTACAGTGTGGAAACAGGCCCATTGGCCCACCGAATCCGTGCCGACCAGCAATTCCTGTATACTCACACTACGGAAAATTTACAATTATACCAAGCCAATTAACCTACAAACCTGTACATCTTTGGAGTGTGGGAGGAAACCAAAGATCCCGGAAAAATAAAACGCAGTCACGGGGAGAAAGTACAAACTCCATACTGCTGTGCAACCATTTCAATTGCACAGTGCATTTTGTTTGGAATTGAACAAATTAACTCTTCCAAGCCAAGGTGCTTAAATAATTACTTAAAGTACAGTATGAGAGGAGGTAAGGCAAAGCTTAGAAATCAAGAAATTGGGGCCAGTCAGACTAGATGTAAAGTTTGCTGTGACTAAATACCTAGAACAGCTGTTAGCTGGGTGACTACAGGGCTAAGGAATTATGGGAGACTGAAAGCTAAAGTATCCCAGCAAAAAACAGATGACTATTGAGATGTGATAATTGAGATATTGAGAACAGGGATCTGGTTTACAAATGGTAGACATTTGAAGGGCAGCTGGAAGAGCAATGGAATAGCCCAACCTGAAAGGAAAAAGGCATTAATGTGCATTCTAACAGAAAGAATGGAAGCAAGAGGTAGGTGGCTTATACTTTAGACATAAAACTATGGATCTATACTCTTGTGAAAGAAAATATGTGGAAGTTCAGCTTACTAGTTAATAGACAACTGAAAATCCAATTTGCTTGGTTCAACCTGAGATGGAACTTGAACATAATGGGATGGTGTACCATGACCGGATAAAAGTTTTGGCATAAGCTTAGAGAATGATGAGAAAGTTATCATACAATGTGAAAGAACAGTGTGAGTACATGCAATGAAGCACAATTAATATAGAGTAAACTTGTTGAACTAAGTTAAAACTAATGAGAAGACTAAGATAAAGCAGAACAGGAACGGACATAAAGAACCAAACTGCAAGATTCAGTGATTTTGTGGGTAAAGATATAACTGCTCGAAGCAGTATCTACAATATAGGAGTACAAATGTTAGACTCTGGAGATAGATCGTTTTAGATTTTCTGTCTGTGTTTTTATGTAGTTTTTGTTAAACTAATGTGGGGGGGGGGAAGAAACTTTTAATGCTAGCATTAGTCAAGTTAGCTCAATGTTAAATAGAAAATTACAGAAACGTGAATAACACATGAAAGAAACAAACTGCAAGATTCAGTGATTTTGAAATAGGGTAGAGATAAGAATTAAACTGCAACAATGTTATGTCAAAATAGTCACAAGTAATCTACAACAGTTGCAGGCAAAGCACCTATACAGGAATAGGTTATAGGTGGTTTGAAACTCTTAGTAGGGTTAGCTCAACAGGAGAACAAGCTTGGATTGACATGGCTTTTAGTTCTGAATGGATTTCCTCAAGTCAACGTATAGACAAATCAATTTGTTGAATCTTGAATCTTGGAACCTTACGAATGGAACCATTATAAAATATGGTGATAGTGCTATGGAATTGGTCACATCTCCAGGCTTCCCAAAGTCAACTGGAGAACCTTGCAATTCACCCAAGCCTGGATATTGAAGAATCCAATAATATAATGCAAAAACAATATGTGGGTGGAAAAGAATGATATGAAGGGTCGTATGAATGAGGAATTTAAGGTTGTTAAGATCGAGAGAATATCGGAATCAGCACAACTTCAGCTACTGGATCCTCAACTTTCTGATCCACAGACCACAAGCAGTGACAACACCTCCTCCACAGTAATTCTCAACCCCAGTGCCCTTTAATGATACATTATATCCCCGACTATACTCCCTGTACATTCATGACTGTACTGCCAAATTTGGCTCCAATGCCATCTACAAGTTTGCAGACGACAGCACTGTGGTGGACAGATCATAAACAATGACGAGATGTCGTCCAAGAAGGAGATGAGAAATTTAGTAACATGGTGTCAGGGCAATAACCTCTCCCTCAATGTCAGCAAGACGAAGGAGCTAGTTATCGACTTCAGGAAGCGTGGTGGAGTACATGTCCCAAACAGCATCTATTGTGATGAAGTGGAAATGGTTGAGGGGTTCAAGTTGCGAGGCATTATTATTATTGATGATCTATCGTGGACCAACCATATTTAGGTGACAGCCAAGGAGGCACACCGTCCCTCTAAATCCTCAGGAGACTAAGGAAATTCAGCATGTCTCCAATGACTCTTACAACGTTCTACCGATGCACAATAGAAAACATACTGTTGGATTGCATCAGACTGTTGGATAGACACATTATGCTTAAGTAACTCAGCAGGTCAGTCACCACCTCTAGAGAAAATGGATAGGTTAAATTTTGGCTTGGGACCCTTCTTCAGCCATATTATTGTGGAGGGAAGCAAACAAAACAACTGGATAAATCAGGGCCAGGAACAGATTATCTCAAATTAGGAGGTTCCTGATAGGCGATTGTTGGCTAGAGATGGTGTGATCCCAAGAGGAATACATTGTTGTGAAGAACTGGTTAACCGACCTTTAGTGGAGAAAGGAGGGGAGGTTACCTAAAATTAGAGAATACAACATTCATACCACTGGGTTGCACCACACATTGGTTTGGGAACAGATTTGCCCCAAATCACAGGAAACTACAGAGAGTAGTAGATGTTGCCCAGCCACCATACAGACCAGACTTCCCACCATCAACTCTGTCTACACTTCACGCTGCCTCAGAAAAGGAACCAATATAATCAAAGACTTATCTCAATCCGGTTATTTCTACTTCTCCCTGCTCCCACCTGGCAGATGTTTGAAAGCACTCACCATCAGACTCAGGAACACCTTTTTCCTTTCTGTTATTAGGCTTCTGAACAGTCCTTCCGTAAACCGGGTACTATCTGATTCACATCTCCTCCATTGTGGACATTGGGCTTTGTCTATGGAACTGTTGTGCTACAATGCTGATATCAAAATTGTGAGCCGACTGGGAACACGGCCGGAGGCCTTTATCAAGGTACCGTGGTATCGATGCCTTCCGGATCGCCGCATAGAAGCCCAGGTCGGGGCCAGGCCAGGGCCTCACGGGTCGGACACAGGAGCCAGGCCTCGCGTGTCGGAGTCCGGGTCGGCGGAGCGGCCAACAGAGCCCGCGGCTTGGGCCCGGGTCGGCGCCATGGAGGCGTGAGATGGGGCGTCGACAGCGGTGAGGCCTCAGTGGTGGTGAAGCGGCGGCAGCGGAGAAGCCTCGCGACGGTGGGGATTCGGTGGTGGTGAAACTTCGCGACGGTGGGGCCTCGGCGGTGGTGATGCCATCCCGGCGGCAATGCCTCGCAGGTCGACCCGTGGGCGACGAGAGCGTGGAGGACCACCGTGAAGGGGGAGGGGAAGAACAATGGAGGACCCAGCGTGGGGGGACTGCCGTGAGGAGGGTGGGGGCCAGAACAATGGACAATGAGGACTCGCCGTGGGGGAAACCGCTGTGGGGGGGTGGAAACAAAAGGAGGAGCCGGCGTGCTTTGTAAATTTGTCAGTGCCGTGGGTGGCTGCTAATTGTATACATTGGGTATACAGCAAAGACTTTCACTGTGCCTAATCACATGTGACAATAAAGTATTCCATTCCATTCCATGAGTGTGTTGGAAGAAACTGAGGATGCTGGTTTAAACCGGAGATAGACACAAAATACTGGAGTAACTCAGCGGGACAGGCAGCATCTCCTGAGTGAAGGAATGGGTGGCGTTTCAAGTTGATACCCTTCTTGAGACTTGTCAGGGGAAAGGGAAACGCGAGCGATAAACGATATTGTGAGCTCTGAATCTTCGCCTTTGATCTATCTATTGTGCTTGAATTTGATTACATTGTATTTATGAATAGCATTATCTGATCTGATTGGATAGCATGAAAAACAGTTGTTCACTGTATCTCAGCACACGTGACACATGTAAATCTACATCTAAACCTAAATATCCTTTGGAATCTGCATATTTGTACATGTGGGTGGAAAGAAAAGTCATAGCTGAAGATGTTCTGATTATAAACAGACAGGTAAGAATGAATAGACAGATAGATACAAAAAGCTGGAGTAACTCAGCGGGACAGGCAACATCTCTGGAGAGAAGGTATGGGTGACGTTTCGGGTCGAAAGGTATGGGTAACATTTCGGGTCGAGACCCTACTTCAGAAAGATCGTCAGAATGTCTGAAGAGGGTCTCGACCCGAAATGTCATCCATTCCTTCTCTCCAGAGATGCTGCCTGTCCCGCTGAGTTACTCCAGCCTTTAGTGTCTATCTTCGGTTTAAACCAGCATCTGCAGTTCCTTCTTACACAAAGGAAAAAAATGACGCCCTCTCCCCCCCCCCCCCACCCCCCCCCCCCCTCCCCCCCCCCCCTATCCCCCTCTCCCCGCCTACTCAAACTCTCCCTACAGATCAGACCCTCTAGTCCTGGCAACATCCTTGTAAATCTTCTCTGTACCCTTTCCAGCTTGACAACATCTTTCCTATAACAAGGTGCCCAGAACTGAACACAATATTCTAAATGCGTCCTCACCAACCTGATCTCCCAACTTCTATTCTCAATACTCTGACCGATGATGGCCAAAGTGCAAAAAGCCTTTTTGACCACCCTATTTACCTGCGACTCCACCTTCAGGGAACCATTCACCTGCACTCCTAGATCCCTCTGCTCTACAAGACTGCCCAGAGCACAACCATTCACTGTCGGTCCTGCCCATGTAAGACTTCCCAAAATGCAACACCTTACATTCCTGTGGATTAAATTCCATGTTCTACTTTCAATGATTGGAAGAGGAAACAAACAGCCGACAGGAATAATTGCTTTACTTATGCAGCTCTTTACCAAAGCAAATATCACAAACATTAGGAAATAAAATACAAGCTATGATGGCAAAATACTTATGTTGTTAGGATAAGAAATACAACAGCAGACATAAGATCTGGAGACAAGTTGACATCCTGTCGTGATAACTGGCAAATTAAAAATCAGTTACTTAAATAAATGCAATAAAAAGTTATTAGGATAGTTGACCACCTAATTAGTGTAAAATCTCCTTTAAGGAAAGAATGAAGGAACAACTGTACCATCCAGGCTCAGGAACAGCTCCTTTCCAACTAACAAACTATTGAACACGACGAACACCAACTAAACTCCGAACTCTAGCTAGACTCTGCCTAGGCCTTTGAGCTATGTTTTGATTTTGCACTTTATTGCTTTTTTTTTGTTGTTTATTTAACTTGTTTTGTTTGTTTATTATATTATCCAAAACCTGGTATGCTGCTGCTGCAGGTAAGAACTTCACAGTTCTTTTTTGGGATATATAACAATAAAACACACTTAACTTGAGAATTGTATTTGCTCATCCTAGTGATGTCAAATCTTCACCAATGCTGTTATCCAGTAACTGCCCTTAAAAATGGTCAAGTTCAAGTGAGTTTATTGTCATGTGTCCCTGTATAGGACAATGAAATTCTTGCTTTGCTTCAGCACACAGAACATAATAGGCATTTACTACAAAACAGATAAGTGTGTCCATATACCATGATATAAATATATACACACATGAATAAATCTGGCATGAATAAATCTGGCAAGTCACTTAGATATTCCAAACTCGTAAAAAATGTATAGGAATTAAATAGGGATGAGCACCTGACATCAATCTAGACGGTGGATCCATACATGAAAAAGATACATCCATGCCTTGGTAACTCACTGAACCTATATTCACTAACATCTGTATAAACTGCATCTTACAGAACTATTTCACAGGTGAGTCAGGCAGTGGTGTAACACTAATATTAATATTAGGTTAACATTACACTGCTCATTCACCGGACGCAGATGATTCAGTGACTAGGAGAGTGGGATTGGGCGGTACTTTTAAGGCAGAGATAGATACATTCTTGATTAGTACAGGTGTTAGAGGTTATGGGGAGAAGGTAGGAGAATGGGGTTAGGAGGGAGAGATAAATCAGCCATGATTGAATGGCGGAGTACACTTGATGGGCCAAATGGCTTAATTCTACTCCTATTCCTTATGACCTCAAGCCACTGCCTCACAGCGCCAAAACAAGGGTTCAATCCAGACCTTGAGTTCTGTTTGTGTAGAGTTTGCACATTTTCACCGTGACTGTGTGGGTTTCCTCCGGGTGCTTTGATTTCCTCCAACCCAAAGACGTGTGGGCTTGTCGATTAATTGTTCTCTGTAAATTGCCCCAATAGTGAGCTGGGAGTGGATGCAAAAATGAGATAACATAGAACTAGTGTGACGGGTGATCGATGGTCGGTATTGACTTGGTAGACTGAAGGGTCTGTTTCCATGCTTTATCTCTAAACTAAAACACAATTGTATTCACTAAACACAGGTTTTATTTCTGCAGCACTTTAGCAAAGCAAATGTCACCAAATTCTTTCAGCTAATATCACATCCTCATCCATCACCATCCGCAAGCATATCAGCAAAGATCCACCACGGGTGATAGTAAAGTGATGTATAATTCGGGAAAAAGTAACCCTAGTAATCCTCACCATTAACTCATTAAGTCTGAAGGCATCTGGTCCAACCTGGAGTAGTTATTCTCTTGTTCATTACCACTTTCTCTCCTCCCGAAGCTGATAAATGAGTACTCCTGTATGCTACAAAGGTGCAGAATGAATTCTGGGTGTGGGACTCCCACGTTCGGCATCTACAGTGGGTTGTTAACATCATCACTGAGTACTGGCAAACTCCCAAATGACACAGACATCTGACACTATCTAATGCTTGGCTGATAACAGAACCAACTCAAGGGAAAATGTACTTAACCTCTTTCTCACCTATTCATGAATGAATTGATAAGGTCCCAATAAGGTCCATTCTGTTCTGCGACATACAAAACTAACCAGTAGTTCAACGCTTGAGCAAACATGAGGTAGAGAGGTTCAATGGCAACAGAAATTATTTGGAGAGGATGTTGAAGTGTGTGATGTTCCCTGCATCTAATATTGTTAAATGATGAAGTTGTGCAAAGTCATGCATATGCCATTGGTTTAATCAAGGAGATGTGCATGGCAAGTATTTTACACTGAGGGTGGCAGATGGCTGGAATGTGCTGCCAGGAGTAGTGGTGGAGGCAGATACGACACTGGAATTTAAGAGGTTTTTAGACAGGCACATGGATATGTAGGGAATGAAGGGATATGGATCACGTGTAGGCAGATGAGATTATATTGGCAGCATGTTCAGCACATACATGGTAAGTTGAAGACCCTGTTCCTGTGTTCTTTGTAATCTGGATTTGAATCAATCATTGTTTATCGAAAGAAAAACGAAAAACACTGAAAATAATCAACTGAAAATGAAAACTAAAAATACTGGAAATTCTCAGTGGGTTCTGGCAGCGTTTTTGAAGAAACAGTTAATATTTCAGATCAAATCAAAGACTTTCCCTTAGACCATTGCTTATTATTGCCTAAAGCCACCTTACTGAGAATAGTTCACCAACAGTTATTGATAGATTTCTACAATTAAAACTCTACTGTGTAATAAGGGTTTACTGTTTTGGAGATTGTTGTCAGTATAATTCAATCTCAAATTACCAGAGGCTAACTGTTCTACTATGAGATACAGGTTCTTTGGAAGTGTAAATACTGCCTTTGTAAAGATCCGAGGATGATTTCCAAGTTTTTATTGAATAAAATAGAAACGTCCAATCAGACGCTGAAAGCACGTTTGGGGTGGCATTTGGGACAGCACAGAAATCCAATGTAAGTGGTGGAAGCAACTTACAAAGAGCCCACCCATCCCATCAGGGACCTCTTCTCCCATCCGTGGAAGAGTTTACTATTCGCACTTTAGTCTCAGCAGTCACTTTGGAACCCACAAAACCAGAGTGGAAGCAAGTCACCCTTGTTCCAGGGGTCTGCCTAATAACACAGAAATAATATATGGAATGTAGGAATGTGGGCAAACATTGCCAGGTAAATTTAAACGAATTGAAATAATTAGACAATAATATTATATGCTAGAATATAGAATAACACAGCGCAGTGACAGACCCGTCAGCATGTCAATGTCCATTCCAAACATCATGCCAAGTTTAACTAATTTCCTCTGCTTGCACGTGATCCATATTCAAATCCATAATAGAAGGGTATTGGCCCAAAACATCATTTGTCCATTCCCTCCCCGCATGCTGCCAGACCCGCCGAGTTCCTTTTGCACTTTGCATTTTACTCAAGACTCCAGCATTTGCAGTCTATATACCTCCATGATCTTACCCCTCCATCTAAAACGAAACACAAAGTACAGAAGGACTTCAACGGGATTAGACAATATCAATGGTGGAAATGGATAGCGGCGTATTCTCCTCCCTCCACAGACGTTCCCTGCTAAAGGGCCTGTCCCACTGTACGAGGTAATTCAAGAGCTCTCCCGAGTTAAAAAAAAAATCAAACTCGTGGTAAGCACGTAGAATGTTCATAGCGGGTACGTCGGAGCTTGGGACGTCTCTTAGCGGCTCGTAACGCAAACGGCAGGTACTCGGGAAACGCGATAAACTCGTGAAGACTTTTCAACAATGTTGAAAAATGTCCACAAGAGCCCCGAGTACCTACGAGCGGCTATTACCGTAATTCTCCGAGTTCGAATCAGGGGAAACTCGGGAGAACTCTTGAATTAGCTCGTACAGTGGGACAGGCCATTAAGTTCCTCCACGACTTATGTTTTCCACAAGATTCCATCATCTGCATTTTCTTGTGTCTGCCTAACTGAAAGATTTGTAAATGCCACTATCGTATCTGCCTTCACTGCCAACCCATTCCAGGCACCAATCACTCCCTGTACAAAAAGCGTTCTCTGCACATTTCCTTTCAATTCTGCCCCTTTCGCATTAAAGCTATGCCCTCAAGTCTTGAACACCCTGGGAATAAGGTTCTGACTGTCTACCCTATCTAAGTGGTGGATACAGTCCTCACAGCAATTAGGTAAGGTGGTGATGGTAGAAGGTGGCAAGCCCAGCATGATCCAAAGAGCTGATTCCAGAACTGAGGCAAGAGTGATTATCCTCGACATTAACAATACTTGTGTGTGGACCAACAACCCTAGTACAACTGAAGCCAATCACCATAGGCTCAAAGGTGACTCGCCACCTCCTTGCCAAGGCCAATTAGGGATGAGTAATCAATGTGAGCCTTGCCATCAACATCCAGTTCATGAAAAAAAGAATTATAAACAAATGAATTTGGTGAATTTAACAATATTCAACCAGAAATTTCATGGAATCAACATTTGTGGCAAACATCAGGAAAAATGGATGGAAAGAATAAGCTATACAAATATTATCATTAATCCAATTAAATTCTTAAAGATAGTTTCAATTGACAAATTACATATGATAAAAATGAATTTCAAAAGTATGTTTTCAAAACATGTAACTCCTATTGATCAGAATTTTTAATGCTTAACTTTGTTTCAATATTGGAGCTGATTCAAACGCCCATGTACATATATATTTGCCACAACTGCACATTATTGGTTGCAGCTGATGCAAGGCCTCACGTCTCAGGCACAAACTTCCATTGAGAAAAAAAAACACATGAATTCAATGAAAATGTTATAAAGTCCCTAAAACGAGTATTGGTGTAAATGCTGAGATATGAAATGCCAACGACAGCCATCCTCCTGAACTGACACCTCAGAATAGTTAACAGGGCTGTCAGTGAATGAAATGCCACGTCAAACTACCTACGCGTTTGAAATTTACGGATGTCTTTACTCCTCATATCATATCGACTGAAAGTGTTCGGTATCATAGCAACTGCCGGTGTCTGAAGGGGGGTTAAAAATATCTCAGCAAATAAGCAACACTTAAAATAGACGGTTAAACAATCAACATGTAACATTGTTTAAAAAGCACGGTTGTAGTTTACCTTGCGATCGGTGAGTGCCGTGTGCTGCTGTCTGTCTGTCTGTCTATCTGTGTGTGTGTTGGGGGTGCCCGGTGAGTGAGTGGGTGAGTTGGCTGCTGCTGCTGCTGCTGCCCTGTGGCCGGGACTCGCGCTCCGGTGCAACGTTCTATCCAGCAGCTGGGGAAGTGCCACGTCAAAGAGCCACCGGCAC
The DNA here is from genome assembly GCF_028641065.1 of Leucoraja erinaceus. Lineage (NCBI taxonomy): Eukaryota > Metazoa > Chordata > Chondrichthyes > Rajiformes > Rajidae > Leucoraja > Leucoraja erinaceus. The sequence goes on along the minus strand of NC_073377.1, from coordinate 104,735,671 downwards.
CACTCTCACGGCGCACTGCGCCTGCGCGGCCGCCCGGCTCCCACAGGCACACGTCAGCGCTGAAGGACAGACAATAGGAGACCGGGGATAGACACAGAATGCAGGAGGAGCTCAGTGGGACAGGCTGCATCTGTGGAGAGAGGGTGTAGGAAGCAACTGCAGATGCTGGTTTACACCCAGGATAGACACAAAGTGCAAGAGTAACTCAGCGGGACAGGCTGCATCTGTGGAGAGAGGGTGTAGGAAGCAACTGCAGATGCTGGTTTACACCCAAGATAGACACAAAGTGCAAGAGTAAGTCAGCGGGACAGGCTGCATCTGTGGAGAGAGGGTGTAGGAAGGAACTGCAGTTGCTAGTTTAGACAATAGGTGCAGGAGTAGGCCATTCAGTCCTTCGAGCCAGCACCGCCATTCAATGTGATCATGGCTGATCATTCCCAATCAGTACCCCGTTCCTGCCTTCTCCCCATATCCCCTGACTCCGCTATCTGTAAGAGCCCTGTCTAGCTCTCTCTTGAAAGTATCCAGAGAACCGTCCTCCGCCGCCCTCTGAGGCAGAGAATTCCACAGACTCACAACTCTCTGTGAGAAAAAGTGTTTCCTCGTCTCGGTTCTAAATGGCTTACTCCTTATTCTTAAACTGTGGCCCCTGGTTCTGGACTCCCCCAACATCGGGAACATGTTTCCTGCCTCTAGCGTGTCCAAACCCTTAATAATATGATATGTTTCAATACGATAGAAACATAGAAACATAGAAATTAGGTGCAGGAGTAGGCCATTCGGCCCTTCGAGCCTGCACCGCCATTCAATATGATCATGGCTGATCATCCAACTCAGTATCCCGTACCTGTCTCTCTCCATACCCCCTGATCCCCTTAGCCACAAGGGCCACATCTAACTCCCTCTTAAATATAGCCAATGAAGTGGCCTCAACTACCCTCTGTGGCAGAGAGTTCCAGAGATTCACCACTCTCTGCGTGAAAAAGTTCTTCTCATCTCGGTTTTAAAGGATTTCCCCTTTATCCTTAAGCTGTGACCCCTTGTCCTGGACTTCCCTAACATCGGGAACAATCTTCCTGCATCTAGCCTGTCCAACCCCTTAAGAATTTTGTAAGTTTCTATAAGATCCCCTCTCAATCTTCTAAATTCTAGAGAGTATAAAACCAAGTCTATCCAGTCTTTCTTCATAAGACAGTCCTGACATCCCAGGAATCAGTCTGGTGAACCGTCTCTGCACTCCCTCTATGGCAATAATGTCCTTCCTCAGATTTGGAGACAAAACTGTACGCAATACTCCAGGTGTGGTCTCACCAAGACCCTGTACAACTGCAGTAGAAGGGCCTGTACAACTGCAGTAGAAAGTCCTGCACCCGCACACAACTGACTGACTTCATCCACTTCACCACTAATTTCCTTCCAGCACTGAAATACACCTGGACCATTTCCGACACTTCCCTACCATTCCTTGACCTCACTATCTCCATTGCAGGTGATAGACTTCTAACCGACATACACTATAAACCCACTGACTCCCATGGCTATCTGGACTACACTTCTTCCCACCCTGCTTCCTGTAAGGACTCCATCCCCTACTCCCAATTCCTCCGTCTACGCCGCATCTGCTCCACGGATGAGGCGTTCCACACCAGGACATCTGAAATGTCCTCACTATTCAGGGAACGGGGGTTCCCCTCCTCCACCATAAATGAGGCTCGCACCAGGGTCTCCTCCATACCCCGCAACACTGCTCTCTCTCCCCATCCCCGCACTCGCAACAAGGGCCGAGTCCCCCTAGTCCTCACCTTTCACCCCACCAGCCGTCACATACAAAAAATAATCCTCCGTCCCAGTTTCGCCACCTCCAACGTGACCCCACCACTCGCCACATCTTCCCATCTCCCCCCATATCTGCCTTCCACAAAGACCGCTCCCTCCATAACTCCCTTGTCAATTCTTCCCTTCCTTCTCGGTCCACCCCCTCCCCGGGCACTTTCCCTTGCAACCGCAAGAGATGCAACACTTGTCCCTTTACCTCCCCCCTCGACTCCGTTCAAGGACCCAAGCAATCATTCCAGGTGCGACAGAGGTTTACCTGCATCTCTTCCAACCTCATCTATTGCGTCCGCTGCTCTAGATGTCAGCAGATCTATATCGGTGAGACCAAGCGGAGGTTGGGCGATCGTTTCGCCGAACACCTCCGCTCGGTCCGCAATAACCAAGCTGACCTCCCGGTGGCTCAGCACTTCAACTCCCCCTCCCACTCCGCCTCCGACCTCTCTGTCCTGGGTCTCCTCCATGGCCACAGCGAGCAGCACCGGAAATTGGAGGAACAGCACCTCATATTCCGTTTGGGGAGTCTGCACCCCCGGGGCATGAACATCGAATTCTCCCAATTTTGTTAGTCCTTGCTGTCTCCTCCCCTTCCTCAGCTCCCCTGCTGTCTCCTCCCACCCTCCAGCCTTCTGGCTACTCCTCCTTTTCCCTTTCTTGTCCCCACCTACCCCCACCCCCGATCAGTCTGAAGAAGGGTTTCGGCCCGAAACGTTGCCTATTTCCTTCGCTCCATAGATGCTGCTGCACCCGCTGAGTTTCTCCAGCTTTTCTGTGTAACCTGCAGTAGAACCTCTCTGCTCCTATACTCAAATCCTTTTGCAATGAAAGCTAACATACCATTCGCTTTCTTTACTGCCTGCTGCACCTGCATGCCTACCTTCAATGACTGGTGTACCATGACACCCAGGTCTCGCTGCATCTCCCCCTTTCCCAATCGGCCACCATTTAGATAATAGTCTGCTTTCCTGTTTTTGCCACCAAAATGGATAACCTCACATTTATCCACATTATACTGCATCTGCCAAACATTTGCCCACTCACCCAGCCTATCCAAGTCACCCTGCAGTCTCCTAGCATCCTCCTCACAGCTAACACTGCCCCCCAGCTTAGTGTCATCCGCAAACTTGGAGATATTGCCTTCAATTCCCTCATCCAGATCATTAATATATATTGTAAATAGCTGGGGTCCCAGTACTGAGCCTTGGGGTACCCCACTAGTCACTGCCTGCCATTGTGAAAAGGACCCGTTTACTCCTACTCTTTGCTTGTACCCTCTCATCCTTCTAAACTCCAGAATATACAAACCCAGCTGCCCCATTCTTTCAGCAAAAGACAGTTCTGCTATCCCGGGAATTAACCTTGTAAACTACGCTGCACTCCCTCAATAGCAAGAATGTCCTTCCTCAAATTAGGGGATCAAAATTGTACACAATACTCCAGGTGTGGTCTCACTAAGGCCCTGTACAACTGCAGAAGGGCCTCTTTGCTAGTATACTCTTGTTATAAAGGCTTTCTTCACTGCCTGCTGTACCTGCATGCTTACTTTCATAGACTGATGAACAAGGACCCCCCAGATCCCATTGTACGTCACCTTTTCCTAACTTGACGCCATTTAGATAGTAATCTGCCTTCCTGTTTTTGATACCAAAGTGGATAACCTCACATTTATCCACATTAAACTTCATCTGCCATGCATCTGCCCACTTCCCCCAACCTGTCCAAGTCACCCTGCATTCTCATAGCATCCTCCTCACAGTTCACACTGCCACCCAGCTTTGTGTCATCTGCAAATTTGCTAATGTTGCTTTGAATCCCTTCATCCAAATCATTGATGTATATTGTAAATAGCTGCTGACCCAGCTCCGAGCCTTGCGGTACACCACTAGTCACTGCCTGCCATTCTGAAAGGGACCCATTAATCCCTATTCTTTGTTTCCTGTCTGCCAACCAATTTTCTATCCATGTCAGCACTCTACCCCAAGTACCATGTGCCCTAATTTTCTCTGAAAGGCCAGGTACACTACATCCACTGGCTCTCCCTTGTCCATTTTCTTAGTTACATCCTCAAAAAATTCCAAAAGATTAGTCAAGCATGATTTCCCCTTCATAAACCCATGCTGACTCGGACCAATCCTGTTACTACTATCCAAATGTGCCAAAGATAGGCACAAAATGCTGGAGTAATTCAGCGGGACAGGCGGCATCTCTGGAGAGAGAGAGTTGGTGATATTTTGAGTCGAGACCCTTCTCCAGACTGAGAGTCAGGGGAAAGGGAAATTATGTATGGAAGGGTAAGGTGTGAAAACGACAGATCAAAGCAGACAATGGTAAGGAAATGTAGTACAGTGAGATCTGGGGGTCCTTGTTCATCAGTCACTGAAAGTAAGCATACAGGTACAGCACGCAGTGAAGAAAGCGAATGGCATGTTTGCCTTCATAACAAGAGGAGTTGAGTATAGGAGGAAAGAGGTCCTTCTGCAGTTGGACAGGGCCCTAGTGAGACCACACCTGGAGTATTGTGTGCAGTTTTGGGCTCCAAATTTGAGGAAGGACATTCTTGCTATTGAGGGAGTGCAGTGTAGGTTCACAAGGTTAATTCCTGGGATGGTGGGACTGTCATATGTTGATAGAATGGAGTGGCTGGGCTTGTATACTCTGGAGTTTAGAAGGATGAGAGGGAATCTTATTGAAACATATAAGATTATTAAGGGTTTGGACACTCTAGAGGCAGGAAACATGTTCCCGATGTTGGGAGAGTCCAGAACCAGGGGCCACAGATTAAGAATAAGGGGTAAGCCATTTAGAATGGAGATGAGCAAAAACTTTTTCACACAGAGAGTTGAATATAGTTCTTAAAGATAAAGAAGTGAAGGGATATGGGGAGAAGGCAGGAACGGGATACAGATTGTGGATGATCAGTCATGATCACAGTGAATGGCGGTGCTGGCTCGAAGGGCCGAATGGCCTACTCCTGCACCTATTGTCTAATGTCTATAGGGAAATAAGAAGTCTGAAAAAGAGTCTCGACCATGGCAACCCCGGGTTTGCAGGGAACCTTGCGAGGCCCAATTTTCAGGTATAATTCTGGGTGCCGAATCGTCACCTCCCATCTCAGCTAAGTGCTCATTATCTATCTTCTATATTACTAAATCTCTGATCTTGACCGCTTTTGGCCGACTGTGCTGCGATTTCCGAGAGAACGCCGTCACCTACGGCCATCATTTTTGGCCACCTCGCTCAGAGCCCCCCTCCGCCGTATGAGTGCGGAGGATTTGTTCCGTCGATGAAAAATTAGAGTGATATTAATGTTTTTACAAAATTCCCCATTCTCTCTGCTGCCCCCACTGGCGGCACGGGGAGGGACTATAAAACCAGGAAGTGTCGTGCCTCTCTCAGTCTCTGCCAGACTAGGAAGCGAGAAGGTCACGGCTCTCTGAGCTGTGAATAACACTGAACGCACGTCTACTCCACGGTGAGTCCCCTCGATGCGGCTGTAAAGTGGCTGCAGCACTTTTTAACAAGTTTGTGTTCACAAAATGAATTTTGGTTGTCGGGTGTTTGCAGCCCAATTGTTTGCCTCTACTTTTTGACAAGTTTGTGTTCACAAAATGAATTTTGGTTGTCGGGTGGCTGCAGCCCAATTGTTTGCCTTGACTTGGCTTTTAAAATCGTTGCAACAGTTGGATGCCAGCCCAAGTATTCATACGACCCACAATGTCTATACTAGCCCTCTGGAAACCAGTACCTTCAGACCGCAACACCCATGATAGCGCAACAGACAGCCCCCTCCACTGGCGAGCAGTATTAGAATTGGTGGAGAGGTGGAATATTGCGTTGATTACCAGCCCTCCCGTGTGATGCTGGGACCCAACGGGTCCCACTTAGTCTAGTATCTACCTACACCTTGTAAAACCACCCATGAGCATCTCCGTGGATGCCAGCAATGTATTGAGAACTGTGGGTTGTAAGAGGCAGGCACTGTACACAACACATACTTTATAATGCTGTCTTTAACTTATGGTGTATTTTTTTTAATTGTTAACATATGGTACCTGTTACATCAAATGCAATCATGTGGGTGCACAGGAACGGCAGTGAGCCATGTACCCCATTGTTCATAATTAATCTGTCACCTAACACCTTCCTTTTCCCATTTTCCTTTATAGTTAGGGTTGATCAATCTTAGACTTAAAATTAATGACTCATGATGGACGCGGAAAATCTGAGACATTTCCACCATCCTTGCAGATTAGGAGTGTTTCCTAACTTCACTCCTGAGAGAGAGAGGAAAAAAACAGAAACTGCTATAAATACTCAGTGTCTGTGAAAAGAACATTGAGAGAGAGAAAGGAGGTTAGTTTTCTCCTTTTAGCATGTTAGTTTTCTCTCTTTTTTTACTTTTCCCAGTGCAGCCAAAGGACCTTAGGCCTGAGAGGTCAATTCTCTTTTGCTTTCTGCCAGTGCTGTCCTGCCTGATGTGTTGTGACCATTTTCTCATTTTACTTCAGATTTCCTGCATCTACAGGTATTTGATCAAGTCGAGTTTACAGTCATATGCACAAGTTATGGTGAGGTAGAAGTATAATGCAGGGCTGCCAACATTGGGTGAGAGTTGGGAGTGAGAAATTGCGAGAGACCAAGCCAGAGGGAGTATAACGACTGAAGGGGGGGGGGACAAAATTTTGCATTTTTCAGTTTGAAATTGTGCAATCTGGGGCATACTGTCTTTTAACTTACACTTGAATGCAATATTTATGCTTTAAATTGGATTAGCTATGAATAAGGTTAGGCTAAATTACGTTCCTAATTACATTCCACAGTAGGGCCAGGCTCTGATCAACACGTGCAGCACATGAATGATCTTATTATATTCATGTATGAAAATCAGATTATAATCAAACACTTGGCCCATGTTGACCAACCTGGGTCTCACTGCACACCTGGTACTACTCCTGACCCTGACTCCAGTTGCATACCTTCTCTCATTCCTGACCATGAGTCCAGCCTTACACCTGGCCCCCTATTCTACCCTGTTCATAGCTGCTCACCTGGTTAGGTTCCCAGTGCTGAACACTCCCATTGTCCCAGCTTTGACAGAAGACCTAGTACTATTCCAGACCTTGACTATGGATGCACACGTGGCCTTGCTCCTAGCCCCTCTGCACTGACAATATATCTGGCCCACACATCAAGCCCCATATCTGACCCCCTGGACTTAACCTATTACGTTCAAGTCCACAGGTGCTTATCTAATGCGGTAATCTTTTATGGGGCACTTCACGGACCAAATTTTGTATAACAAATTTGCTACATCCATTGGTTTCCTTGTTATCTAACATTCTAGTTACTTTGTCAAATACGTCATCAATTAGTTGAACGCAGTTTCTCATCCATAAAATTATACTCACTGAGCTGTATAAGTATTATGTTACCATTTCCTTAATTTTCCTAACAAACTGTCCTGAAGCCATTTTCACCCCCAATATTTTCAGTATTTTGCTTTCTTCCTCTCAGCTGGGACTTTTCAGAAATGCAAAGTCCAATAGCTATATATTTAAGCAATATTATTCTATTAAATGTGATCTTGAGAGTACATAATATTTTCTGTGGTATTCATAACACAACAATAATAAACAGATCTTTGTTTTGATTGTACCTACCAACATGCATACATTATTATATTACAGTTAATATGTACTGAAGGCAATTTTTCATTCCAATGCTCCCCATTCCCCATTCAATTTACATTGAAATGATTGAAATCCAAGTCAAGTTTAAATGGCATCAGAAAAATAAAACCTCCGGGATGGATGATATTCATTATGTGGTTGGTTGGAGTCAGTATCAACACAATTACTACATTAAACTTTGAATCTTCAGATGTCCAGGTCCAAATAATAACCTCCTCACACATTCCCCTGCAAGTAACTATGTCACTACTTTAAAATATGCCCCTTCTTTGAACCAGCTCTTAAACATCGCATTTGAACCAGTTTCCATCTGATTACACTCCTTGAGGATGTTCAGCTACATGTTTAATTAATAAAACAACAAGATTGGGGACATTTTTATTAAACCTATCAAAGGTTAGGTGGTTTAGAAATAGTCAGTGAGGTAAAAAAAATTAATAATTGAGTGGCAAATGACAATAGTGCTACCTACCCAATATTTAACTGACGGAAATAATGGGTTATTGGGGCTGTCTGTATGTTGTGACAGACAGCCTGACACCTTGCATGTCATTTTAATATTACACTTATCCCATCCCCCTGGATATTCTGGGTTAAAAAATTAAGGTTTTGTCAACTAATTACAAATCAGGCTAATTACAAATCAATAACATTAGCCAACTCCAAAACATGAAGCGCTGAGCATTGGGATCCAGACATCACGGACAACTGGCCTCAGTTCCCCGCTCACATCTGGTAGTGTTCTCTGTCTGAACCAGGGGCCATGGTGCATTTTTGAAAGTGGGGGGAGCTGAGCGATCACTGATCACTGGCCTTGGGGGGTATCCGGTGAGGGAGTGGAGCAACTGAGTGGGGGTAGGGTGTGGGAGAGGGGTGTCCCCCCTCTCATGGTAGGGATGTTTTGAAATTTGATGTATTAAAATAATGTTTTAGTGCATTGTAGAAGTATGATTTCAATGTTTTTTATTTGAAGTATTTTTAAGGTAACTTTTTAAGGGGTAGCTTTTTCCACACAAAGGGTGGTGGGTGTATGGAACAAGCTGCCAGAGGAGATAGTTGGGGCAGGAACTATCCAAACATTTATGAAACAGTTGGACTGATAGGACAGGTTTGGAGGGATATGGACCAAAAGCAGAGAGTGTAGCTGGGCCATGTTGGCGGATGTGGGCAAGTTGGACCGAAGGGCCTGTTTTCGCACTGTATCACTCTATGACTACATTATACCTCCACTGTGCATGAATGCTTCAAAATCAAGTGGTCGAGTTTTATTGCCATATACTCAAGCATAAAAAAATAGAAAATAGGTGCAGGAATAAGCCATTCGGCCCTTCGAGCCAGCACTGCCATTCAATATGATCATGGCTGTTCATCTAAAATCAGTACCTCTTTCCTGTTTTCTCCCCATATCCCTTGATTTCGCTAGCCCCAAGAGCTAAATGTAACTCTCTCTTGAAAACATCGTAAATTGACCTCCACTGCCTTCTGTGGCAGAGAATTCCACAGATTCACAACTCTCAGTGAAGAAAGTTTGTCCTCATCTCAGTACTAACTGGCTTACCCTTTATTCTTAAACTGTGACCCCTGGTTCTGAACTCCCGCAACATCAGGAACATTTTTCCTGCAGTTACAGTAATTGAAAATCTAGCAGGCAAGCAGGAAGCTTTCTACAACCACCCCCATTTGAAGGCCACTATCTTCCACCGTTTCTACCCAGTGCTTGGTACCTACTTCCAGCAGCCACTGTGCACTGAGCCACAGCCTGATCCATGCCGGTCACCAGGGCAAATTCGGCACAGAGACTCTCACGGCAGTGGCGCAATGCTTCCGACGCCTCCGATGACCCGGGACTCTTGCACTGAGGCTGCTTCATGGCTGGAGCTGCAGCGAGCGACTCGCCAACCCGGCAAACACTCGCCAGCCCGGCAAACACTCACAAGCCCCGGCTCTCCATCTGCATCAGCCCCTGACGCTGCTTCTGCTTCCATCCCTCCCTCAGCCCCGGCTCTCCAACACCCGCGGTCCATGCAGTTGATATGAGTTTCGAAATTCTCGTTGATCACAAAATTTCTCACAACAGAGTGTGAGAGCGTGTGAATTTGGCAAAATGCATGAGTCTCACGCTCAATGCGTGAAAGTTGGCAGCCCTGTATAATGAACATTTTGCTTGCAGCAGCATCACAGACACTAAAATAAATTATACATAAATCCAACATAAAATGTCCAAAAGAAAGAAGATTGATCAGAAAGAAGTCCCATTAGATGTCAGAAATTAAGCCCTGAGCAAAACGAGAAAGTCAAGGAAAAGATATCCACTGGAAAACATAGGAAGTCTTTAAATACCAACAAAAAAAATTAAATCAGAGACCAAGAAACTTAGTTTAGTTTATTGACATGTATACCGAAGTGCAGTGAAAAGCTTTTTGTTTCGTGCTATCCAATCAGCGGAAATACTATATATAATTACAATCGTACAGATACAGGATAAAGGGAATAATATTTAGTGCAAGATAAAATCCAGTAAAATCTGATCAAAGATAGTCCGATGGTCTTCAATGAGGTAAATGATAGCTCAGGATCGCTCTCCACTTGGTGATAGTATGTTTCAGTTATCTGATAACAGCTGGGGATAAACTGTCCCTGAATTTGGAGGTATTTGTTTTCACACTTCTGTATCTGTTGCCTGATGGGGGTGGGGAGAAGAAGAAGTGACCAGGGTGAAACTGATTATGCTGGTGGCTTTGCCAAGGCAGCATGAAGTGTACATGGCGTCCAAGGAAGGGAAGTTGGTTTGAAGAAGGGTCTCGATCCGAAACGTCACCCATTCCTTCTCTCCAGAGATGCTGCCTGTCCCGCTGAGTTATTCCAGCTTTTAGTGTTTATCTTTGGTTTAAACCAGCATCTGCAGTTCCTTCTTACACAAGTTGGTTTGTGTGATGGTCTGGCCACAATTCTCTGCAATTTCCTGCAATCTTGGATGAAGCTGTTCCCAAACCATGCTGTGATGCATCCCGATAGAATGGTTTCTATAGCACATCTGTGGAAGTTGGTGAGAGTTGTTGGGGACATGCCAAACTTCTTAAGCCTTCTAAGGAAGTTGGTAATGTAAAACATGTTGAAGCAGAAATGTATGATTTCTATTGTTGACATATTGACATTTCAAAGATGTTTTATGCAGTATCTTGTATCTCCTTTTACTTGTGTACTGAATATGTCTTAAACTATGCCACACGAAGTCTTGACAACATTTGAAATGGGATTAAACTCCAATGGGTATAAACTAGTATGAAAGTTTAGAAATAATGCAGAAGGTGAGGCAATCACTTTGCTGAACTCAGGCCATCACCATCTAAATCACTGCCAGAGTGAGACCACACACAAACTGGAGGAACATCACCTCATATTCTACATGAGTAGTTTACAGTATGAAAATGTAATTCTCCAATTTTAGGTAATTAGCAACCTTTTCCCCTCCCCCCTTCCGTTCCCCTCTACCTCTTCCTCTGGCTTCACATTTTGGGCCTCTTTTCTTCGTATCCCACAACCTTTAATCTTCTCTGCATCGCTCACCTTTGTCTACCCATCTGCCCATCAAATCCCCCTCACCTGTATCCACCTATCACTTGCCAGCGATCACCCGTAAACTAGTTAAATGTTATCACACTTTTGCATTCTACACACCAGGGGCAATATCCAGAAGCCACTTAATCTACACACCTGTCTTTGGAATGTGGGAGGAAACTGGAGCACCCAGAGAAAACCCACATGGTCACAGGGAGAATACACAAACTCCTCGCAGATTCAGGCCGGTACGAAGCTTTTCAAAAAGGGGGGTGGCATGACAGGATTCCAAAAAATTTATGTGAAATAATGTGAATGCAGCACACATCACAAGTAGGGAGCCCCTTGCGTCCGGGTTCCAGGGCCCGTTTAAGGGCCCTGAAAGCTCTGGGATTTTAGATGCTCTCTGGTACATTCTGAGCCTTATTCTGGAGCATTTTTGCACCAAATTTATGACCAATATTTCAGAAATAATTTTGGTTGAGTCAAGAGTAATGAGTGGGTGGAATGGGATGATTGTTTTTTATGTTTTTTTTTAAATCAAGAATTGTTGTCCTTGTTTTAATAATCAAGTTGTACTGGTGTAAAATGTTACGTAAAATGTTATAAAGGAGCATGCAAAAACTGCAAATAAAATACCGTAAGTTTTTGCAGTAAAGAATACCTTTTTTTAGAAAATGTTTTGTGTGTTGATTTGATTGCCTGTTACTGTTAGACCATGTTAGTGTGTGCAGTGCACCTTTAATGATCCTACTGACCTAACAACTTCACATCACATCAACTTCAACATGAAATAGTTCAATTTTCTGAGAATGTAACTGTGCAAACCTATTCACCACTTTGTCCAAGTCATGGGCAAAGTCATAGTGAATGTGCATTATGGCGAGTGCAGCCTGTCATTGCTCATGGAAGTCCTGGCATAGTGCTGCAGGTGATGGACACTCGTGGCACGCCTGCAAATATTACCATTTAGCCAGAAATCATGTTTTCCAGTTCCATTTTCCAAGAATGTAACTGCGCAAACCTAGTCACGGGCAAAGTCATAGTGAATGTGGATTAAGGCAATTGCAGACAGACTGTCATTGCTCGTGGAAGTTCTGGTCTTTCCTTCTTTGTGGATGTGAAAACGTGTTTGTCCTCGTTGGCTGGATCAAAGTAAGATGCCGAGCGAGATCGCGCCCACTGCAAGCATGCCGCCTGAGGCAAGCATCTCTCTGGCGCTCAGGCTGATGTGCAAGGGTCCTGGCTACTTCCGCAGTCAAATGGAGGGGGACAGGCGAAGTTGGCAGAGCGCCGTGGAGAGACTGGCTGCCGACAAGGTCAAGTACTTGAAGAGCCAGACGGCGAGGGGTGCAAAGTGGAGTCCAATGGTTTGGGCAGCTCTGCCTCCGAGGAAGGCAGCGGCAGCGGGGCCAGCAGCAGAATGAAGACTTACCTGGCCTCCGCCTGGCATTGGGGCTCCCACCTGACATTGTGCGTCGCTCAAGCTCCAAGAGGCAGCGCAGGCCCGACTCGCTGGTCATGTACCGGCAGAAGTGCGAGTTTTTGTGCGAGGAGCGGCAGTCACCAGCAGCGCCCACAGTTTCAAGGGCAGTGACAGCCTGGTCAGTTGGCTCCTGCCCGGCTCTAGCGGCTGGGGCGACAAGAAGCAGAGGCTGGCAACGGGAGCAGCAACGTCGGAAGGGGGAGAATTAGCAGAGGATACAGAGGTTGCAGCACCCCAGGGTTCACAAATAACCACACCAGCAGCATTCCAGGAAGAACTAGCAGTCTCGCCAGTAACACCCCAGGGTGCACAAGTAACCACACCAGCAGCGCCCCAGGAAGCACCAGTCACCAGGCCAGCTGCATCCCAGGGTGCACAAGTAACCATGCCAGAAGCGCCACGAGAAGCAGCATCAGGTCGCCCCAAGGAGCCGCTCAAGCGGCGGGTTGGTGAAGGCGGATTATGGCGCTCGCACTCTGACCTCAGCTGCCGCTTCTCCCGAGCCTGCTCGGGCTTGGTCAGTTTCTTCTAGCACTGCGGGCTCGAGCCCGAGGTGATCGAGAATCTGGCCAGGGAGAAGTTTGCCGCCGACATCGCCTTCGAAAGCCTTGCCCTTAAGTTTCACAGCGTGAAAGGCCTGTCCCACTTGGGTGACATTTTCGGCGACAGCCTGAAAAGAGGTTGTTGAGTCGTGGTTGGGTCGTGACGCGGCGTGATGCGTGCTGACGCAGGTAGTGATGCGCGGTGACTCCCTGTCACCTCTGGATGTTCAAAATCCATGGGCGATATCTGGCTGTCTCATCATGTGGTGCGCCCTGTCACACGCTGACTTATGCTGTCCTGCGGGTGACAACCGGTTAGGGTTAGGGTTGGGGTTAGGGACCACAGATGGGCTGTAAAATATTCTTCCTTCAATGCATGGACTTTAGACATTAATATATTAAAATTAGTACAATAAAATCAATTGTTCAAATGAAAAGATGTCTGTCCAGTTTTATTTACAGATGTATTGGTCCGCTTCCAGATCCAATCACCATCTCTAACTTTTTACAGGGATGGATTCAGTGAGTGTAGACTGAACTCCCCTCTCCCCTCCACTCCCCTCTTCCCTCCTCCCACCCAATCCCTCCTTCTCCACTCCACCCCTACCCTTTTCCCCTCCCCTCACACCCCCTTCTTCCCTTACCCCGTTCCACTCTTTTCCCCTTTCTCCACTCCACCCGCTCCACTCACATCCCCTTCTCCCCCTCTCCCTCCCTTCTCCCATTCTTCACCCCCCCCCCCCCCCCCCCACTTTCCCCGATGCCCCCCATTTTTGACACAGCATGTGGCAGCTAGATCCCACTAATAGTTCTGCACAAAGGCCACATCATCTGTTTTAGTAACATTGACTATGGGATAAATGCAGACTTTGGAAACAACACCCCCCACCTCCCCACCCCCGACCCGTCGCCTTGCTTAAAAATGGGTGGTGGGTATTTAGACTCAGTGGCCGGAGCAGGTGGGAGGCACTGGTACATTGACAACATTGCCTGTTCCCAGTTGAAAAGCCCCCTGTCTCTGGGGGTTTGGAGAGACCACTGGAAGAGAGATCTGTCTCTGGGACAACTCGTGGCCAACAGTTTGGTTCCCATGAGGACATTGGGGGTTCGAGACCAAACCCTGGGGCCCCTGTGTCACATTTAGTTCAGAGATACAATGCTCTTCGGCCCACCGAGACCGGACCGACCAGCGATCCCCCCGCACACTATCCCACACAATACAAAGCCTATCAACCTAGAGTTAGGGTTAGGGTTTCCTCCCGCGCTAGAAAGGTGCACAGGTTTGTATAAATTGTCCCTAGCGTGTGTGGGATACTGTGCGGGGGATTCCTGGTCACAGGCTTGGGCGATGGGGAGGTAGGAATGGCGAGGGTGGGGGGCGATGGACCACCGGGGTAGGGGGGGAGATGCGAGGGCCCGGCGGGAGATGGGAAAATGCAAGGGTGGGGGGCGGGGACCGGTGGAGGGGGGGGGTGCGATGGGGGGGCGAGGGACTGGCGGGTGGGGGGGGGGGGGGGGCGTGTACCCGGCTGGAGCAGCGCCTGGTGTCGGCTCTCGGCCGCTGCCAGGAATGGGTTCAGAGTCAGATTGGACCCTTCGCAGGTAGTTTAATACCCCCATATAAAACAAACAGATTCCTCCTCCCCGCAATGCAATGCAATATTTCACAGTCCCACTCACCCAAACTAGGCCTGGAGCATCAAGGTGATGCATTGAAAATGGCGGTGATCTGATCCCGCCCACTGCGCACGCGCGGAGAGACGGCGTCATTTTGCGTTGCTTCTACGTCTTTGGTCACCAGCTTCCCCTCACTGAGCAGGCACGGAGGGTCGCAAATATTTTTTTTCAAATAAGACCGCAGGCCGGAACCAGAATTTCCCGAATTTCGCGTAAAACACTGATTGCGCTCCAATTAAAATTTTTTTTTTCATCTGAATTTTTTAAACTCTGGAAAAAAAGGGTGGGTGCAGTCATACCCAACGCACCCTCCATTTGGAGATAACACTACTAGTCGGATCAAACTCGGGTGTCTGGTGCTGTAAGGCAGCAGCCATACTGTTGTGCCACTGTGCCGCAGTTGCATTAGATAGATGGATTACTTCATTGTCATATATACCACGGTACAGTGACATTTGTACAGTTGTCCACTTTATTTTATGATTCAATTTCTCATTTTATTATCCCATTTCTCCAAAATGCCTCCTGCCTTGATTTATTTCTCTTGCAGAATGTTTTTTACAAAAGTTTCTTGTGTAGATAGACATCAAATGCTGGAGTAATAAATCAGGACGGGCAGCATCTCTGGAGAGAAGAAATGGGTACCTGATCTCCGGTTGCTAAACATTTTCATTCCCCTTCCCACTCTGACCTTTCTGTCCTGGGCCTCCTCCATTGTCAGAGTGAGGCTAAATGCAAATTGGAGGAATAGGATCTCATATTTCATTTGGGCAGTTTACAATCCAGTGGTACAAATATTGATTTCTCTAACTTCAAGTAACCCCTGCATTCCCCCCTCTCTCCATCCATCCCCCACCCAAGTCGCACGAGCTTCTTGTTCTCACCTAGCAAACAACCAACAGAGGCCTGTTTACTTTATCATAATAACATTTTTGCATATATTGTAATCATTTGTTCTATATCTGTCTCCATCACCGTCTATGCCTCTTGTTCCCCTTTCCCCTGACTCTCAGCCTGAAGAAGTGTCTCAACCCGAAACATCACCCAGTCCTTTTCTCCTGAAATGCTGCCTGTCCTGCTGAGCTACTCCAGCATTTTGTGCCTATCTTCAGTTTAAACCGGCATCTGCAGTTCTTTCCTACGCAAATGTTTCTTGTGTCTGGTTCTACAATTGTGTTTTAAGATTTGTGGTAGTGATTGTGGTTATAATGATTTTTTACAGGTGCTCCTAAATTTTTTTTAAAGAATGTATTTACCAATGGTAGGAATTTTAATAGGTTTCTCGTGAAATATGCAGCATTAAAGAAACATCAATCAATTTAACCAATAGTCCGGCAATGGTACTGGCTTCATCACCAGAGCTAAATTGGTCTTGTGCTTTCTCAGGAGAATCAACAGTGTTTCTTTCAGTCTCAGAAGAAAATGGTGAACTTGTCTCCCAATGGCTTCCTCAGAACACGATTTCCTTCCTGCGACATTTACTCTGTGCTGGGGTCTATTACTTGGGTCCCTGTTGTTAGATTATTATTATGATTATTAAGATCCAAAATCTTTGCCCGTCCATCTCCCGTTTGCACTTGAGATTGTGTGAGAATCGCCAGTATGTGACTTGGCCCACAGGTACCTGTATTAGGACCTCAATTCTTTACTATATTCGTTATTAAGTGTTGCAATAACATGCCATTTCCAAGTTTTCCAATGACTAAAAGGTATGCAGTATCATAAACAATAACACCTTTAATATTGGCATAAAATTCGAATTATATAATAATAGATTAAACGAATGGAAAATCAACTTCAGTGAACACTAATGTTAGGTATTTTGGACTTAAAAAACGTAAACTAAAACTCTTATTTACATAATGACAAGTTAAAAATAAGCAATTCAAAGAGCTGTGTGATCCCTTTACGTGACTTGTATAGCATGGACATTCACAAAAAAACAGATTTTTTTTTTTGAATTCAGGCATTTATATTAAGTGGACTAAACTAGCAGGGGTTTGAAACCTTGGCCATATACATACACCCCCAATTGGACGCACTATAACTAGAGTTCTGTAAACAGTTTTCTACAGCATACCTTGGGAAGGATATATTGATTTTGGAGGGAATGTGGCACAGAATTATGAGAAATTATTTGGTCTTCAGGGGTTAAATTATAAGGTACAATTACCAAAAGAATTAGGCTACATTCTTTGGAATTCAGAAGTTTGTGGGGTTATTTGAATTTTCAACTTTACATCAATGCACTGACATTGACAAGTTATTTATTTTGATTGGGGAATGTAAAATCGGGGACATGGCCTAAAATTTGGAACAGGGTTTTGAGGAATGATATCTGGAACCATTTCCACAACAATGGAGGGATAAATACGATATTCCCAAGGGGTCAAGTGTGTATAATTGTCATATGTACTGACAATAGGATAATGACATTTTTACCTGCAGCAGCTTAACAGGCCTGCACATACAATGCACATAGATAAATAAAATAATTTTGAAAATTCAATAACTTTAATGACTGTAAGTGCAAAACTAAAAGTTTGCAGTGCAGCTAAAGACACAATTCATAGGTCACAGTTGCTGAGGTTAGTGTTGAGCTGGTTTCTGGGAAGGAGCTATTCTTGAAGCTGGTGGTCACAATTTTCAGACACCAGTAACTTTCTTGTTAATGATAACAATATGAGAGCATGGTCAGAGTAGTGTAGGTCATTGATGATAATGGCTTTATTTTTGAGGCAGTACCTCCAATAGATCCCTTTGATGGTGGGGGCATCAGTACCCATGATGGATCAAGCAGTGGCCAGCACTTTTTGTAATCTCCTTAATTCCTGAGCATTCAAGTTGCCAAACCAGGCCATGATGCAACCAATCAGTGTGCACTCTCCCATACACCTGTAGAGGATCAATAGAGTATTCACCGACATACTGATTATCCTCAGTCTTCTAAAACCAGCAATTAATAGTAAGTAATTTAAATCTGAAATAACTTTTAAAGCAATGATATCAAAGGGTATGTAGAAAATACAGCGAAAGACCACTAGATTGCCAATGATGCTGTTGAATAGTAGAATGATACTAAATACCTAACTACGTTGTCTGTGTTGATGTCATCAGCACAGTCATAGTGGGTGAAAGGGCCTGTTCCTGCACTGATTATTATGTGTTCTATTGTCATATCTCCGAACAAGTTGCATAAGCCTGGAATTAAAAAGTTAGTTATCATTATGGTAATTTGAAACAATTGGTTCATTGTAATAGAATATGTAGTTCACCAATGTTCTCCAAATAAGAAAATCGTCCATCCTTACATGACTTGGCATAGATGTAACTGCAGAATTAGCAGTACTGTTGGCTCTCAATTGCTGTTATGAATGATTTAACAAGCCACTCAGTTCAGAGGATAATTAAGAACGGAAGATAAATGCTGGCCATCACCATCTAAATCACGTGATGAGCATTTAATGAAAGATCTGCTGACTGTTTTGCATGTCTTCAGAACATGCAATATGAAGACAAAAATAGTTCTAGAAAACATGTTAAAGTAATCACTGATCATTGGTCAAATATATCACTTGATATACTGAAAAATCGATCATTGTTGTTATTTTATCAATATCTGGTGTCCAGATTATTTATGAACTGTCAAGTATTAGGAAATAGTGGTCATCAGGGTTTCATTATCTGTTCTTGTTATGAATCTGAATGTGCAATGTTTAGTTAATCACAAAGTCCCCTCTGGCACCACGGATGTGTGGAGCTGTCCTCCAAGCCATTTTTCAGATTCATGTTTTGAACTCTTGCCTTCTTTTAAAGTAATTAATATGTTGTGGCTTTCTTTTGCTGTGGTGGTTTGGTGAATGAAGAGTTTCATTGTCCAAATGACCTCATCCATTATTTTTATCTGCCTGTATTGTGTCAACATGCACATTTGTGGGAGCTGTGGGCACGAATCTTGCTTTACCCAAGGGTCCAGTTAAAAGTTTTCCATGCCAACATTCCTAGGAAGTTAATCCTGCAGAAGAAACCAATATTCTTTCACCTTCTACCTTCGCAGCAGATGTAATCTTTTTTTTTTACATTTCCATCGGTTACTCTTGATGTCACATTTGGGGTGCACTGAGTTCCACTGTGATATCATTCTTCTGTTCTCGCAATCCTCTTCTGCATTGAGGCAAATTATGCAGTTTTTCACAACTGGAATTCCACCATTGCATGTTCGTTCCACCTTAAATGTTAACTTGGTTGTCTTATTCATTTTTTTCTTTTAATTGGGATTGAGCATATTTGGCAAGTGGCTATACTTAGAATAATATCATATTTTGCTGTTAATCTCACTATTTAGATTGGTAACATATTTTTATTTCATCCATTATTTCATCTTCTCTACATCAGAACCATGGGTTTGGATTACTTGTTTTCATAAATGCTGGTTTGTGCCAATTTTGCATTTTTTGTTATGGTCATATTATTGTGTCAATGTCGTTTTGGGAAGCCACAAGAACTCTGGGGCCTGGTTCTCATTCAAAATCTTAGTCCAAAATCTATAATCTCAAAGGAAATGAAATGGCTTCTCTCTATTTGTTTCCTTAAATAGTTAATACATCTTACTCCCTAACAGGGAATATAACTCTTGTACCTCTAATCATAATGTGAACCTTCCTGAAGGAGTTCAAGAATCATCCTGGCAAAATCTGTACTCCAGAAGTCCGATCTCTATTCGGGTCCGCGCACCCGAATAGTCCAACCAATTTTGAACGATGGGCATGTATATACATAATATAAAAGTAGTGCAGGTGAGGTAGTACAACATTTCATAGCAAAACGATTTGAGTATAGGAGCAGGGAGGTTCTACTGCAGTTAGGGCCTTGGTGAGACCACACATGGAGTATTGCATACAGTTTTGGTCTCCTAATCAGAGGAAAGACATTCTTGCCATAGAGTGAGTACAGAGAAGGTTCACCAGACTGTTTCCTGGGATGGCAGGACTTTCATATGAAGAAAGATTGGATAGACTCGGCATGTACTCGCTAGAATTTAGAAGATTGCGGGGGGATCTTATAGAAACTTACAAAATTCTTAAGAGGTTGGACAGGCTAGGTGCAGGAAGATTGTTCCCGATGTTGGGGAAGTCCAGAATAAGGGGTCACAGTTTAAGGATAAGGGGGAAATCTTTTAGGACCGAGATGAGGAAAACATTTTTCACACAGAGAGTGGTGAATCTGTGGAATTCACTTCCACAGAAGGTAGTTGAGGCCAGTTCATTGGCAATATTTAAGAGGGACTTAGATGTGGCCCTTGTGGCTGAAAGGATCAGGGTGTATGGAGAGAAGGCAGGTACAGGATACTGAGTTGGATGATCAGCCATGATCATATTAAATTGGGGTGCAGGCTCGAAGGGTCGAATGGCGTACTCCTGCACCTATTTTCTATGTTTCTATGTTTCTAAAATGCTGAAGTAACTCAGCCACATAGGCAGAATCTTTGGAGAGAAGGAATGGGCGACATTTTGGGTCGAGACCCTTCTTCACACGCCAGCATTTTATGTCTATCCGGTTTAAACCAGCATCTGTAGTTCCTTCCTACACATAAAAGTAATCTATACCTCTGGTTCAGTACTTAAAGGTAATGGCTCCCTTTTATAGTACAGTGCATAAAGGTACCCTTTTCAACCTATGCAATATATATGTTGGTGTTCACCATCTACTATGATGTTGTCCTGCTTGGAGAGAGGAATGTTTCATATGTGGTTGCATTTCATGCTGTGGCTGACTAGGCCAGCCTTGACAGGCAGATACTCCCACAACTTCCACAGGTGAAGTTGTCTCTGGCTACTGGATTGGGGAGTGTGTTGCTGGTGCCGTTGACCATTATGTGATGCTGGCACCTGGGCTCCAGGGTCTTGAACCATATGCTGTCATGGTGTTTCACAGCCACTCTGAGGTCCTTTCTCCTCTTTCCCAGGACCTCAGCAGCCACTTCCTATTTGTCGATGTCAATGTTAAAATTTGTCATATCTCTTTTAATCATATCCAAACAGCAAAACGTTGGTCTTTCTCTTGGCCTCCTTGCATATATATTCTATCATTCGATTTACCTTTCTGTACATAATATTTTAGTGATCTATGTACTAAAAATCTTTTTTGGGGGTCCGCTGCTGGTATTTGGAAAGACACTTTTAAGTCCAAATGAAAAAAGATTACATTTGTCAACAGTAACAAAAAAATAGTTGATGCTGTTTACCCATTCATTCAGAATATTAATAAAAAAATTCAAATTGTCACATACTTAACAGCAGTGCAAAATAATAAAAAGCTTTTTTTTCCTGATTGTGCATTTTCAGTTGTTCGAATGGTCTGCTTGCTAGATCTCCAAATGAGCCTTTCTGTTTATTATGTTACTTTCTCTATATTTTCCCAGTGGGTTTCAATTGAGCTGCGTTGTGTGTCTTTTCATGATGTGGGAGGTGTTTCTCTTGGGGTGGGACTGCCTTCTGTTGGAAAATAGTAACTTGCTCTCCCTTTCATTCTCCTTACATTTCCTCCTCTTGTTTATCTTGAGCCGGTCACTGGTTTGCTCCAGGCTGTCTGGTGTGTGCACAGCTCTCTGGATAACTTTCCTTGGATGGGGCTGAGCTGCAGTTTCTGACGTATGTTGTACTGTGGAGCTGTAACTGGTTCGTAACTGTGTTGAGTGACTGCCCCTCCTCACACATACTGAGCTGAGTCTCCAACCCAGAAAGCAGCTTCAGTCTGACCCACACTCCATCTTAGTACTTTGCTACTCTATAAGAGAGAAGGGCTTACAGAAGCTCACCTCCATGGGCATAGGGGATTATGTTTGCATCACAATTGATGGCGGTCCACCCTGGGGATTCAGATTGCAAGGTGGCAAAGAGCACAAGCAGCCTTTACAGATTTCAAAGGTAAGCAGAATAATTTATTCCAGATGTATAATATTCAGCAAAGGCAGCATTATTCCAGTGTAACAGCCTGGTTTATTGGAAGTAGTTAATACTATTCAGTCTTGTATATTTAATAATGTTTGGATTTGTTTGCAATGTATATCCAGTCATCATGTTGAACTATTATTCTGCCTTCGGTGACAATCCGATTCTGAATTCCACAGTGGATAAATCATAAATTTCTAAATCCATCTGATAAGCAACCAATTTTACAAGTCTAAAAGCTGGACCCTGATAAAGTCAACATATTCTCCATGAAGAATTCTCTGAATGTGAAACGATCAAATTAGGTTACTTCAAAAAGTAAAGATGAAAATTGTTATCAGTTACAATCTTAAAATAGATTTCCTATTGCGTTTGATTATGGAAGAGCCCAGGGGCTGTTCTTTTTTGCTGTAGGTGAATAAGTATTGAATCTTTTGCTGGACAACTTCAGGGATCTGCTTTTGATTAAATCTGACCAGTTAAATGGCATGAAAAGCATTACCGAACATTAATTGACAACACATTGTTCAAGTTTTGGGGAAAGTACACACATTCTTTAGATTGAAATTGTACTTTTGTTCATTAGTTTATGCTTAAACTCTGATTTAATCACAAAGAATGTGTTCAAAAATGACAGCAGGAATTGTTCATTCTTACCAATAATGCAATTCCTAACATTAAAATGTGCATTGATTTTTCTTGCAGATTAGACTAAAGTTCCACCAAGTTATTCAGTGAATAATATTTTATCGTATTATGGTACTGATAACGTATTTACAAACTGCCTTGGTTTGCTTGTGCTTAAATGGTTTCAGTAATGCAAAGTGTACGGGTTAATGAGCTGTCTAATCAATTACTTGAAAGAAAGAAATGGAACTATGGTTGCTTTTAACTCATCACAATGATTTACGCCGCATTACATGTTTTACTCTACTATTTTGCATTAGATAAATAATCTATCTTCATGCTTAATAATTTAATTATATGGCACTTGAAATGTGAAAATATTTACACCTTTATCAAATATATCAAAGCTGGTATTACTGGTGAAATATCCAGAGAACATTACCAATCCTTTTGAAGTAGTTCTGAACCCAGTCTAATGAAGGGTCCTGACCTAAATATCGTCTACACATTTCGCTCCAGAGATGCTGCCTGGCCCACTGAATTCTTCCAGAAGTCTTGTTTTTTTCAAACAAACTTTCTGTTTTATTTTTGTAGCCTATAAATGTTATCTTATTCTCCAAAACAGACTGCTTTAGTACTCCATGCCAAAGTGATGAATAGGATATCAATGCTATTTTTGGGAAACCTGGTTTCATTAGTAATATAAACATTGGAAATAATTACAACGCTGAATATTTGTTCTAGACGTCTGCCACCTGGTGACCATATTCAGCAATAGCAATGTTTAAAAAAAAAAGATTGGATGAGCAACATACTGATTAACCACAAGGCTGAGCATTTAGTATAACAAGACCTTAGCAAAAATTATTTATTTCAGAATAGCATTTACTGTATCAGTCTACAAATCTGTGAAAATAGATAGGCAGATCAAATTTAACATTGGAAAGTATTCAAGACACAGATCTGAGGCATATTTAAATAAATAATTGTCCCACGCACGTCACCATCAGATAAATGTCTCAACACCTTCACATCTTCAAATCTGACAACTGTTTTTTTCAAATACTTTCTTATGATGTTGGCTTTACACACAATCACATTGAGAGTTTTCAACAAATAATTTGATTGCAAGGGTTAACATGTGCAAAAGTTATTCCAGTTATTAACAGCTGTGCAGTATACAAAATCAATTATGCTTTGCAGTCAACTTTAGATGAAGTTACCAAATTGAAGTTAGCAAAAGTCCAAGATCTTCCAAAAAGTATTTGCACACTCTTTCAAAATTGACAACAGTAAATTGACAATAGTTAAAATTCAGACAGGCCAGTAACGGGTAAGACTGCCTCTCAGACATGCATCAGAGTTCTTGTCGGCCTTATAAGGAATGAAGCCTTTGTTCCCCCACCCACCACCTCCTTACAAGGCTGGTTGGCTAACATTTGTTGACGTTTCAGAAATGTCTTCCATCATAATAATTCATGCAAGAAGAAATAACACTTCTAGCTTCATAAACCATTGATTAACACCTCCAAATTAGTTGGTATTGACATAGGCAAAGTGCAGTTATTGAGACATATAGGTAGAATCCTAGATCTTTAATGAAAAAAACATCTACCTTCTTAAGGAAAGATTTCTAATGCCAGTAATTAGTGAGGGAGAAACTTATTTTCGCCTGTTTTAGGGTGAGTGTTGCCAACAGCCAAAAATGGGAGTCTTGTCCAATAATAGGCCTCCCCTAAATAATTCTGGTGAGTTTCAGATAGTCGACCATCCAAGGGCAGATCCAGTTTTCTCAGCCCAATTTAGATGCTTACTTTGTCTGTAAGGAGGAGACAATTTGCAATTTAGGAAACTGCAATTTCAATGTGAGACTAGGAAGAGCAGGGGTGCTCCTCTTTCACTTCAGTAAGGCAAGTTAAACCCTAAAACTTTCTTTGGATCAGTGGCATTCAGCAACCATTGCTGATTGCTTGCTTGGTGCCTGATGCAGGTTTGGCGCAGGTCCTCAAATTATATCTGCCTATCATCGGCATATCCAGAGGGTGTAGTTAAGGCAAATGTCAAGGAGGGTTGTATATTTCTGAAGCCAGTATGAATGCATTTCAGACACGGAGTGCTGGAGTATCTCAGCGGGTCAGGAAGCATCTCTGGAGAACATGAATAGGTGACATTTATTTGTCTTGCCTTCACATATCACTGCAGGACTGCCCTTCTCAAATTATCTCCTTCTATCTCTTTCCCAAAACAAACCACCTCGGAGCTTGGTTTGACCACAGCCCATACCTCTGTTGGGTTTTCACCATGGCCCCCCTTCTGATGTGGAGCAATCAGTCCACAGCAGAGGCTACCCCTATGTACCCCTACACACACACCTCAACCAGTTCTGAGCCCACCATGATGTTGAGCTCTCCTTCCGTCGCCTCCACTTCTCTGCCATTTTTGCTGGTAATTTGGCCTCAACTCCCAATGGCGACCCTCCTCATAGACCCACCCTGCCGGCATTCTACCCTCTTTGGACCTTGTTATTTCCAACTACCTGCGCGACATGAACCATTTTGACCTCTCCACTGCCGTGACACACTGCGATATCAGCACCGCTAAATGCACAGCTCTGCTCACTCAGCAACAATCCCAACATTGTTATTAAACCCACTAATGAGGGAGGAGCCATTGTAGTCCGACAGGCTGACTGACCTTTTCTGTGCTGAGAGCAGAAGCCAGCTCTTGGGCACCTCTTAACAACCCCTTAACCATGACCCCACCAGGCCATCATCTCCCAGACTGATATCAACACTTCTGGCTATCTCCCCTCCACAGCCTCCAACATTTTCACTCCCATTCCTATCTCCTTCTGAAAACCCACAAACAGGACTGCCCTAACAAACACCCCCACCACACTTATCTCCAAATACCTCGATTTTAACTTGTTCCCTCACTGTCCAGTCCCTTTTGACCTTTATCCAAGACGCCTTACAAATCCTTCAATAACTTTCCATTTCTAGGCCCCCATTTCCTCATCTTTAGCATGGACGTGCAGTCCCTTTCCCCCACTTTTATCCCCAACCAGGCTGGTCTCACGGCCCTCTGTTTCTTCTTTGAACAGGGAACCAATTCCCACTACTGACACCCTCCCCCTCCTGGCAAAACCTGTCCTCACCCTCAACGACTTCTCTACTGACTCCTCTCACTCTCTTCATAGTAAGGGTGTAGTCAAGGGCACACGCACGCATGGGCCACAGCTATTCCTGGACTTTTGTTGGTTATGTTGAACAGTCCAAACATACATTAGCACCATTCTCCAACTCTTTCTCTGCTACATACAGCAGGACTGCCTTCTGCACTCAATACACAATAGACAATAGGTGCAGGAGTAGGCCATTTGGCCCTTCGAGCCAGCACCGCTCGAGTTCATTAGACATTGGAGCAGAATTAGGTGATTCGTTCCATCGAGTCTGCTCCGCCATTCGATCATGGCTGATCTATTTTTCCCTCTCAACTGCATCTTCTACCTTCTCCCCATAACCTTTGACACCCTTACCTAACTTTAGCACCAACTCCCACCCTGCCCTCAGATTCACATGGACTATTTCTGACATCTTTCTTGATCTCTCTGTATCTATCACAGATGACATACTATTGACTGCCGTCTACTACAAATCTACCAACTCCCATAGTTGGCTGGACTAAATGCAAGGATATCTCCTAAACTCAATTTCTCCATTTTCATCGCATCTACTCCCAAGATGTGGTGTTCAATTCTAGGACATCTGAGATCCCCTCTTTCTTTCGTAAATGCGGATTCTGTCCTGTCACAGATGGATCCTTTACCTATGCTCCTCTATGTCCCGTAGTTCTGCTCTCACTCAGACAGAATAAAGATAGAGATCCCCTGGTCCTCACCATCCACCATCTCCAGACATTTCCGCCACCTTCAACATGATCCCACCACCAGTCACATCTTCCCATCCCCACTCCTTTCCGCCTTCCACAGAGGCCGCTCCTTTCGCAACTCCTTGATTCACTCATCCCTTCCCACCTAAACCGCCCCCTCTCAAGGTAATTTCCCTTGCAACCGCGAGATACCACCTAACCTTATACTTCCTCTCTCACATCCATCCATGGACCCCAGCAGTCCTTCAAGGTGAGACAGAGGTTCACATGCACCTCCTCTAACGTCATCTACTGCATCTGGTGTTCCCAACGTGGCCACCTCTACATCAGCGAAACCAGGTGTAGAGTAGCCCACAATTTCGCTGAACATTTTAGCTCGGTCCATCAAGGCCCACCGGATCTCATGGTTACTAACCATTTTGGATCTCCCGGCTGCTAACCGTAACCACTTGGCAAGTGTATAATCTAATGGTATGAACTTTGAATTCTCCAATTATAGGTAACTAACTTCAAACCACCCCTCCCTCATCCCCTCTTTTTCCCCACCCCCTCTTTCCCCTGTGCCCCTCCTGGACGTGCACCTATTGCTCCCTTCCCCCTCCCATCCCACCTATATTCTTTCCTCCAGCTTCACAATTTGTACTTCTTCTATTGTTATGTCACACAATTTGTCTTTTCATCTCTGGCCTTTGTCCAACCATATGCCTATCAAAATTCCCCTTTACCTGCAACCATCTATGACTTGTCAGGCTTTGTCTTCCTCCTTTCCAGATTTCTCCTCACTCTCCCCACCACAATCAGTCTGAAATAAATAAATAATCTATTTATATAGCACATTTTTAGGGACCCCAAAGTGCTTCACATAAACATTCATCAAAAGGCAAAGGTGGGTGAATGTTCCAAGGAAAGTATGCACTCCAAGCGGGATTTGAACCGGTCACTTAGCCCTGTGCGCCATCTGTGTCCCGTTTGTTCTGTGTGATCTTCTGTTTGTGCATGCCAGGTTTTTTGGGTAAACAAACATCATCATCTGCCTAAAAGATACTTCCGTGGTTTTTCCAGCATTTTGTGTCTTTTTTGTAAACCAGTATCTGTAGCTCCTTGTATCATCCCCTTTTTCTTTATATAACCATATAACCATATAACAATTACAGCATGGAAACAGGCCATCTCGACCCTTCTAGTCCGTGCCGAACACGTATTCTCCCCTAGTCCCATATACCTGCGCTCAGACCATAACCCTCCATTCCTTTCCCGTCCATATAACTATCTAATTTATTTTAAATGATAAAAACGAACCTGCCTCCACCACCTTCACTGGAAGCTCATTCCACACAGCCACAGCCTATATCCAGGCTTGAAATCTATTGGTAGCATATTGTTTTATTATTGTCACATTTACTGGGATTTAGTGATAAACCTTTTTATACGTTCTACCCGGACAGATCATACCATACATTAGTACAACAGTAGTGCAAAAGGGACAATAAACAGTGCAAAATGTACTGTTACAGTTGCAGAGAAAGTTCAGTTCAAAAGGTGCAAGGAATTCAACAGGGTAAATTGGAAGATCAGGAATACATCTTTAGCATACGAGCGATTCGTTCAACAGAGCTTCTTCTTGCGTATGCGTGCACAGCCTAAAGTTGTAAGACAACTTGTTCTGTTTGATCTTCTGTTTGTGCACGCCAGGTAGATTGCATTTGGCAAAACAGGGTGGACCACGTGAAGGTTGCAATCTCCCACCCCATTCAATAGATAACTACAGGGAAGAAGCTGTTTTTTAATCTGGTGGAACGTGCTTTCACATTGTAGTGATAGATTTTTATATCGTTTCAGGATTTAGTCCTTTAGACACTTTAATTGAAGACAAAGGATCAGAAGGTAATTAATACAGAACCCACGAGCTCTGCATGAGACATTCAATGCCGTCAAAAGATGAATCTTCCAAACACAATCTCTTGATTAATAGTTTCTTTATTGTACTAGTAAAAATAGTAAGATATTCATCCAAACTTCTTCTTGTATAAGTACATTTCAATTCAAACGTGGTCATGCTCATGCATGGTCAAAAGCTATGACCTCTCTCCCATTCATCTTCAAATTAAACTAACTACTAGGGAGTCTGCGTGAGCATCCCAGCTGCAAACACACCTCAGACTACGTATAAATCACACCCACATAATTACAGGCAAATAAAATTTAAAGGTAACGGGTTATAGTTATAACATACTGTGAAGCTAAATGGCTACTACACACGTTTTTATACCTTCTGTCCAATGGGAGAGGAGAGAAGTGAGAATTACTGATTTATGAGTGGGCCTTGATGACTTATTTTCCAAGGCAGTGTGAAATGTAGATGGAATCGTGGGGGGGTGGGGTGGGGGTTTGCTGGTTTTGCAATATGGACTACATCCATAAATCTCTGCAGTTTCTTGCAGTCGGTTGCCATGCCAGTCTGTGATGCATCCTAATAGGATGATTTCTATGTGCATCTGTAGAAATTGGCAAGAGTCATTGAGGATATGTTGGATTTTCTTGTCTTTTGAGGAAGTAGAGGCATTGGTAAGCATTCTTGGTAATGCCATCAATATGGTGGAACAAATTGATGGTGAAATTTACATCTGAACTTGACCCTCTGGGCCATCTCCACTTCACCATCAATGTTGCAGACTAAGGTGTTTACTCCACTCCACGTCCCGAAGATCAGCTCCTTTGTTTTGCTGCCATTGAGGGCGAAATTATTATCTTGA
Source organism: Leucoraja erinaceus (assembly GCF_028641065.1). Classification (NCBI taxonomy): domain Eukaryota; kingdom Metazoa; phylum Chordata; class Chondrichthyes; order Rajiformes; family Rajidae; genus Leucoraja; species Leucoraja erinaceus. The sequence goes on along the minus strand of NC_073377.1, from coordinate 104,706,664 downwards.
CACCAAGCTACTGAGCTCTTTATCTCCATCCTGTACTCCATCCTGTCCTTGTTCAAGATTTGGCCCACTACAATGGTGTCATGTGAAATTTGTAAATGGAGGTAGATTCAGCCATACTGTCATGATTGTGTGGGGAGTATAGGGAGGATGTAGCCTAGTTCTCCGTATGCATGCATAGGAATTTATCCACAGAAAATACATATAAATTCATCCCAAGTCCTTGGGATGTCACAAGCTCCTGGTGAATAGGTATATCCTACTTGTGGGATGCAGAGAAAAGTAGTTCTTAACTTACAGCATGGGCAGTTGTTGTCAAAGACAAATTGGTCCCATTTCAGATCCAGCATAGAATACAGTCTTCCTATGTGGTAATATTATGCTTCAAGGGCCAAGTGAGTCCTGCAGATGTTGTCTCGAATGGAGGCAGTCAGGTGTCTTAGAAATAATAAAGGAGACAAAAGGGTGAGCGTATTCCCTCACACCAGATTATGCGGATGATTGATTTAAATTTACGTCAACTCTTGATCCACCGAGACCTAGAGATTTCAACAGGACACCAAGCAAAAGAATATTTGAAGTCCTCCTATACCTCTTCTTTCAGCCTAAACAACATGAACTTCCCAAGCACAGTGAACAAGAAAGTTTATTTTAATGTAGTAAATAGTGATTTTTTCTAAAACATTTTTAGTTATTTTTTTCTTAATTAATCCTAATTATCATGTGATATATTTCTAGAATGGAAATGCGGGAAGTGTGGAATAAGATCTAATTCAATGGACAGAAAAGGACAGTAACAAAGACTGAATTGGAAACAGCTTTGCTAAAAATGAAAGCAAATGCTGAAATTTTGGACATTATTTTCTCATGTTAATAACGTTTGAAGTGCCACAAAGTGCGTAAGTGAATCGAGAGAGATGGGCGGGGTGGTGTTGGGGGAGTTTGTTCTGAGACTGAGTGACCACTGCTTATTTTAGCAAAGTAGTAAAACTAATCCTTGCAATGATAACATTTTAGTTCCCTTATACAAAAAAAGAAACACACAAGATTTCCATTTTCTCCTGGGTTCTTCACTTACAATAGACTGACACATAGTTTCTCTGTTCTGCGTAACCTGAAAGCCTCAGTCCTTATTGTCACAGAAAAAACAATGTTGTATTTTATTTAATATATCATTGGGACTAATTTGATTTGAAAATGCTTTGTCAGCTGTTTCCGTAGAACAAACAGTGCATGTAACAGGAAGCATTGCGATCATATTAGCATATTCAATAGGATATATCTATTTATATATACATTTTCCTTTTTCTAATATTTTGCTCAGAACACATAGGTTCACCAGTTCCCATGGTCTAGGCTGGGGATTATCCTGATTACACAGACTTGGTACTCTTAGCTCTTGACGCTTAGCTCCTCTTTCCAAACATAAAGTACTGACCTTAGCACTCAGCACGCACCCAGCAAAGGAAGAGTGAGGTCCAGATAGTGAGGAGGCCTCAGGCTTCATATCCTGAGGCCTGCTTCCTGGAATAGCCTTTGCACTCATAGACCATCAGATAGTTAAAAACTGTCCAAATGTTTTCTTTAAAATAATTAAACAAAATATATTAAAGACAGTAACAACACAAAATGTAGGTGAAATTAATTACACAGTAAAGTTGCTGCTAAATAATTAAAAATGTTAAATTGAAGTGAACTAAAGGAAGCACTTACTTACCTGTAATAAGAATCCCCAAAAATTGAGCTGCTGGAAGCAGAAGAGCAGAAGGAAGATATGTGATGCATGCCCGGTTATTAAATGAGAACTAACAAATTACAGAAAGTGCGTATTTTAAGATAAATAAGGAAATTAGAGAGGTATGGTGCGGGTGGGGGGATTATGACAAAAGACTAGCTGCAAACAAAAAAGGGAATTTAAAAATATATTCTATATGAGGTTGTAAGACTAGAAAAGGTCGACTAGAAAGTCTACATGAAGTCGAAAGTCAGAGACCAGCAGTTGGTATCTAGTACTACATGAAGGGGACATTTTGAAAGTAACAAAAAATGAGAAGGTTATGTTTCATTTCTGTTGCGTATCTAATACAGTGTGTTGTAGACTGAAGGGAGGATATTTTAGAAGCACTGGCTATTGTCTTACAAAAATCAATAGCTGCAGAAGATAAACTCAAGGTTATGTTTCAAATATTTCTATAAAGAATAATCTGGCACAGATTTTGCAGTAACTTGGACAAGTGTGGATTGATAAAATAAAGGTAATATGAATTTGGTAAAAGGAAATTGTGTAACTAACATTTTTTTTTTAAATATAAGGCATCAGAAAGGATTGATGATGGATATACAGATGATGTGATACATCTGGGTATCCAAAAGTTATTTGATAATGTGTCAAACAAAAGGTTTGTCACAGTTTATGAAAGTAATGAAAGAAAAGACTCCTGGGTACAAAATTGGCAAAGCTGTAGGTAATAATGAAAGGTTGTATTTCAAAATGGAGAAAAATGTAGAATGGAGTTCCATAGATACTAGGACCACTGCTTTGCTTAATATACATTAATAATTTGATCCTGGGTGTAAAGAGCACAATCAGTACCCCGTTCCTGCCTTCTCCCCATATCCCTTGACTCCACTATCTTTAAGAGCTCTATCTAACTCTCTCTTGAAATTGGCCTCCACTGCCTTCTGAGGCTAAGAATTCCACAGATTCACAACTCTCCGGGTGAAAACGTTTTTCCTCATCTCCATTCTAAATGGCCTACCCCTTATTCTTAAACTGTGGTCCAATCCCTTAATAATCTTATATGTTTCAATAAGATCCCCTCTCATCCATCTAAATTCCAGCGTATACAAGCCCAGTCGCTCCATTCTTTCAACATATGACAGTCCTGCCATCCTGGGAATTAACCTACGCTGCACTCCCTCAAGAGCAAGAATGTCTCTCCTCAAATTTGGAGACTAAAATTGCACACAATACTCCAGGTGTGTTCTCACCAGGGCCCTGTACAACTGCTGAAGGACCCCTTTGCTCTTGTACTCAACCCCTTTTGTTATGAAGACCAACATGCCATTAACTTTCTTCACTGCCTGCTTTACCTGCATGCTTACTTTCAGTGACTGATGTACTAGAACCCCCAGATCCCGTTGAACTTCCGCTTTTTCCGAACTAGACACCATTCAGATAATAATATGCCTTCTTGTTCTTGCCACCAAAGTGAGGATAAACCTCACATTTATCCACATTAAACAGCATCTGCCATGCATCTGCCCACTCACCCAACCTGTCCAAATCACCCTGCAGCCTCATAGCATCTTCCTCACAGTTCACACCGCCACTCAGCTTTGTGTCATCTGCAAATTTGCTAATGTTACTTTTAATCCCTTCATCCAAATCAGTAATGTATATTGTAATTAGCTGCGGTCCCAGCACCGAGCCTTGCGGCACCCCACTAGTCACTGCCTGCCATTCTGAAAGGGACCCGTTAATCCCTACTCTTTATTTCCTGTCTGCCAACCATTTTTCATCCATGTCCGTACCCCACTCCCAATACCATGTGTTCTAATTTTGGCCACTAATCTCCTATGCGGGACCTTTTCAAAGGCTTTCTGAATGTCCAGGTACACTACATCCACTGGCTCTCCCTTGTCCATTTTCCTAGTTACCTCAAAAAATTCCAGAAGATAAGTCAAGTATGATTTCCCCTTCGTAAACCCATGCTGACTCAGACCAATCCTGTTACTGCTATCCAAATGTGCTGCTATTTCATCTTTTATAATTGACTCCAGCATCTTCCCCACCACCGATGTCAGGCTAATTGGTCTATAATTCCCTGTTTTCTCTCTCCCTCCTTTCTTAAAATGTGGGATAACATTAGCTACCCTCCAATCCACAGGAACTGATCCTGAATCTATAGAATATTGGAAAATGATCACCAATGCGTCCACAATTTCTAGAGTCACCTCCTTAAGTACTCTGGGATGCAGACCATCAGGCCCTGGGGATTTATCAGTCTTCAGTCCCATCAGTATGTCCAACACCATTTCCTGCCTAATTTGAATTTCCTTCAGTTCCTCCATCACCCTAGTTCTTCTGGCCACTAGTACATCTAGTGCACTGAGAGGACTTGTAAGATATAGATAGAGTGATGAATGGGTCGCAGGAGAAAGTTAGTGCAGAGAAATGTGAAATATTGCATTGTAGTTGGAAGAATTCGAAGATTCTTATATAGAGAGAACAAAACTAGAAGAGATACAGATAAAAACATGTGGGTGCATGGTTCATTAAATCATAATCATAATACTTTATTAGCCAAGTATGTTTTGCAACATACGAGGAATTTCATTTGCAATACAGTCATACCAATAAAAAGCAACAGAACACACAGAATACATTTTAAACACCGATCACAGTGACTCATCCACATTCCTCACTGTGATGGAAGGTAAAACAAGTTCAATCTCTTCCCTTCTTTGTTCTCCCGCAGTTGGGGGCCTCGAGTCTTCCGTTGACAGGACGATCTTGGCTCCCGTAGCGTTTGGGCCCTCGTGTCGGTGCGATCAAGCTGCTGCATCAGGGAGATCTCAGCTCCCCTGCGCCGGGCGAAAAGTAGCAGATTAGGAGAAAGTGGTTAAAAAACATACCCCATACCTGGGGTTTAAAGGTGCAATGATGAACTTCTCTAAAAACACTGGGTCAGCCACAAGGGAAATCCGGTTCTGTAGCCCACACTTTAGGAATGATGTTAAGGCTTTGCATTATTTGCAGATTAATTATAATGATTCTAGGAATAAAGGATTTATTCATGTGGATAAACTAGAGAAACTGAAGATGTTCTCCATGGAACAAAGGAGATTGCAAGGAAATACTATTTCCAAGCGCAATGGGCATAGGCAGAATAACCTTTTTTCCATAGGCATTGCGTTCAAGAAGCAGGGCCATAGAATGTTGGTGATCAGGAAAAGAATCTACAAAAAGGGATTTTGTTTAACATATAATGAGTGGCTGGAGTCTGTAAAGCTTTGCCAGGATAGTAATGGAACTATGTTACAGGAGCTAGTGGAGAGCCATTTCACTCCCACAGGCTAAAAAATGTAACATCTGCATTTGTGGATATGGCCCTGTTTTGAAATATTGTGGTATTTCATTAGCTTCTGAACCCATCTGCTTTTGCAATTTTTCACAAGCTGTAAATAAATGTCACCAACTTGTTCTGGCATTGTCTTCCACTTCTTAGAATGGACATTGTAATTTATGAACTGCCCATACACTGTCTACTGGCGGATCAGTGAAAACGTAATTGTTAAACCTGGACATATAGATCTGGGTATGGAGGGCCCAAGAGTGCAAGTCTCAGAGCAACACTGATGAAACAGATATCACAGAGCCAACCACTAGGCCTAGAAAACTATTGTGAAGTGTATCACATATTTAGATGTCTATGAATTATTGTAATTTCATAGACACATAAGAAATCGCAGAGAGTTGTGGATATAGTCCAGACCATCACAACCAACCTCCCTTCCATTGACTCCATCTCCACTTCACATTGTCTCGGCAAGGCTGCTAGCATAATCAAAGACCTGCCTCTTCTCCCCTCTCCCATCAGGCAAGAGGTACAGAAGTATAAAAAGGCATCTCCCATCTACTATATTGGAGATCTTTGTTATATCTTGCACTAAATGTTGCACCCTTTCTCTGTGTACTGTGGACAGTTTGATTGTATTCATGTAAAGTCTTTTCTTTGACTAGATAGCATGCAAGAAAAAGCTTTTCACTGTACCTTGGTCCATGTAACAATAATAATCTACACTAAACCATAGAATTAGTCAATCATGCAGCACACTTTTTTCGCAGAGTGGAAATGTCAAAAACTAAAGGGCATAGGCTTAAAGTAAGAGGGGCAAGGTTTAAAAAGGTTGTGCAGGGTAAGTGTTTTACATAGACCGTGTGGGTGTCTGAAACACACTGCCAGGGGTGGTGATGGAGGCAGATATGATTGTGGCATTTAAGAGGCGTTTAGATCGGCATAAGGATATTCGGTGAGTGGAAGGATATGGATCATGTGTAGTCAGAAGAGAGTAGTTAACTTGGCATCATCTTTGTTATGGTCATTCTGAATGGAAGGGTCTGTCCTGTGCTGTACAGTTCTATGTTGTAGAGGAAGGTCCTTTGGCTGATCATGTCCACGCTGACCATCAATTACCCATCTACAGTAATCCTATTTGCTTGATCTGAAGCATTCTACGCCACGGCAATTCAAATGCTCATCCAGATACTTCCATTACCCAAACAGGCAGTGCATTCCAGATTCCAATCGCTAACTAGGTGAAAGACGTCTTCAATATGTCATTTCTAAGTCTCTTACTCCTTATTGCTAATCCATGTCCTCTGGTGTTTAACACCATTTTAGCAGGTACAAAATGTTTCTATCATCTATCCTGTTCCTTCATAATATTGCACACCTCAATCAGAGCACCTCGGAGTCATGTTCATTCCAAGGAAAACAAAAATAACCTATTAAGTCTCCTCTCCTAAATGAAGTTCTTTATCCCAGGCAACATAGAGTCATAGAGTGGTACAGTGTGAAACAGGACCTTCGGCCCAAATTGCCCACACCGGCCAACATGTTCCAGCTACACTAGTCCCACCTTCCCGCATTTGGTCCATATCCCACCAAAGCAGTCCTATCCATGTACCTGTCTAACTGTTTCTTAAATGTTAGGATAGTCCCAGCCTCAATTACCGCCTCTGGCAGCTTGTTCCGTACATCCACCATCCTTTGTGTGAAAAAGTTACCCTCAAATTTCTATTAAATATTTTCCCCTTCACCTTAAACATATGTCCTCTGGTTCTTGATTCACCTACGCTGAGCAAGAGACTTTGCGCATCTACCCGCGATCTTTTCCTCTCATGATCTTATACACTGACATCTTAGTAAAGAGAGACACAAAACATTGGAGTAACTCATGGGCCATGCAGCATCTCAGAAGATTTTTTTTCCCCCCACTCTCCCTACTATAATCCGTGTGAAGAAGGGTTCCAACCCAAAACATCACGTCCATTTTCTCCAGAGATGTTGCCTGACCTGCTGAGTTACTCCTGCATTTTGTGTCTATTTTTGGTACAAACCAGCATCGCAGTTGCCTTTTTATTACATTTTATACCATTTTAGTGAATCCTCTCCAGCGTAATCATAGTCTTCCTATTGTGTGTTGACCAGCTCTGCATAACAGTACTTCAGCTGTGGTCTAACTAGTGTTTTATAAAATTCCCTCCTCCTTTCTTCTCTGCCCCAGCTATTGAAGGCTAGTATCACAACTGCCTTCTTCACTACCTTAAACTACAGTATTTGTGTTGCAAACTACAGAGATCCTATCAACAGGCCACTTATTCTCTCACTTACATCATTTTCCAACAGCAGGATGATAGTTTGAATTTATCCTGGGAACATGTATCTGAACATAAGCCTAATAGTTGGTATTAGATAGAAAACAATGTGTGCCAGAAGGGACCAGAGCACTGCTTCAGGAGTGTGGGAAAGAAATCCTGTATCTTAATCCTGTGTTCTCTGAGAAAATAGATTAAGGAAGGCAGCCATGTCTCATGGGGATATTGCTGTCTAAGTAAAGTAAAACATTTTGTGAAGGCTTGTCCTGTTGAGTGAGATCATTATGTTTCCAAATTCAGTCCATAAATATCTGACATAACATAGAAATAGAACAAAGATAAGTCCAGAGTAGAATAGTAACCCAGATGGCTGCTTTAGGTGGGAGAGTCTCTGTCAAATCCAGTTACAGTGGCACAGCAGTAGAGTTGCTGCCTTACAGCGCCAGGGACATGGGTTTGATCCTGATTGTGGGTGCTGTCTGTATGGAGTTTGTACGTTTCCCCCTGTGTCCATGTGGGTTTTCTCCAGGTGCTCTGGAGTTTTGATACAAACCAGCATCTGCAGTTGCCTTTTATTACATTTTATACCATTTTAGTGAATCCTCTCCAGCGTAACCATAATCTTCCTATTGTGTGTTGACCAGCTCTGCACACTCCCACACTCCAAAGACGTACGGGTTTTTTAGATTAATTGGCTTTGGTAAAAATTGTGAATCTTCCCTCATGTGTATGATAGTGTTAGTGTACGGGGTGATCGCTGGTCGGCATGGATTTGGTGGGCCAAAGGGCCGGTTTCCACGCTGTATCTCTAAAGGAAAGTCTAAAATATAGGGAAAGGCAAGACAACAGTTGTTTATGGCCAAAGGTTTGCTCCATGGCCGTTCATTTCTGGTGTTAGACACTGCTGCAGGTCACCCTACAATTGCCAGTGAACTACAAAACTCACAATGCAGTGTTTTAGTTTAGTTTAGATTAGAGGTACAGTATGGAAACAGACCCTTCAGCCCACCAAGTCAGTACCAACCAGCGATCCCCACACACTTACACTATCCTACACACAGTACGAACAATTTACAATTTACGGACGCCAATTAACCTACAAACCTGTACGTCTTTGGAGTGTGGGAGGAAACCAGACATCCCGGGGAAAATCCACGCAAGTCACGGGGAGAATATACAAACACCGTACACACAAGCACCCATAATCATGATTGAACCTGGCTCCCTGCTGCTCTAAAGCAGCAACTCTACCACTGCGCCACCATGTCACCAGTTGTCTGGTCTCCAACTATAATCTTGTGCTCAAGCTGACAATGTTCCTGTGGATATTTGCAAGTTGTTACAGCTGTTGGTAATTTATCAACTTGTGTGATCTCAGTGATCAGCTTTTAGAAGGACACATAAAAATGCAAGAACTCTCTTCCAGTTCCAGGGAAGTGAATGTGTTGCTGCCACAGTGATGGGAAGGGGTTAGGGCAGTGTTTTCAAGGGTCATAAGTAAAGAACAGGAGGCATGTTCTTTATGCAAGAGTCCTTCCAGGATTACTGTTAAGCAATCCTGGCAGAAGGTTGTCAAGGGGGGCTCTGTGAGAACATGTGTAATCAATGAATATTTACACTTTGGGAAGCTGTAGTGATAGTGAATGCTCATGTTCACTCTGCCTGCTCCTGTGAACTGAAGAATAGTAGATGCTCTTTCCCACAGACACATGAATGAGACTATAAGATGCTGGAATCTTGAGCATAAACTCTTGATGTTCTTTCTGCCTTGACTGTCATATGTCAGTCACCTCCAAAATGTAGCAGCGAAGACAATCTTTGAGATGTGAATAAGATTCAACCTGTAAATGACCTGAGACTAGAGAGCTGAGAGTGACCATAATTGTGACCTCCATGAGTCAAGGTATACGTGTGAGGTTATACGTTTGATCATAAGATTGAAGTAAAGATCACAAGTGATGTTTGGTAAAGTTTAAATAGCAATATTTCATGAGAACCTAGTCAGTGAAACTCGATTACTCTGAGAAAATAAAGGCTGTAGAACATTTCTCCAGGAATAAATTATGCAATTTGTAACTTTGGTAATCTCAGAATTAGTACCCTGAAAAACCACTGCACCTGATGTACATGGTAGAAAGAAGAATTATCACCTTTGCACATCTATTGAAGTTAGAAGAAAGTTTATGTTTTTGCATAATGCTTGTAAGTGACGCAACATTTTAAATTCAAGTCAATAAGTAAAATCAGTCCTTTGATGTGCGATTGCAGCACTCATTACTTAATTGATTCAAGTGGGCTCGTGGGACTAAATGATCCTACGGAATAATATAAACCATGTAGAATGTGACCAGCTGCTGAGACCACAACAATTCAGTGGATAGGAAATTATTTTGAGAGACTCCAAAGATTAAGACGTTTGTTCGCTCTTCCCGTGACCTGCAGGGGGTTTCCCCGGGAGCTCCGATTTCCTCCCCACTCCAAATGGGTGCAGGTTTGTAGGTTAATTGCCTTGGTAAAATCGTAAATTGTCAGTAGTGGCAGTAGGATAGTGTTAATGTGCGGGATCGCTGGTCGGTACAGACTCGATGGGCCAAAGGGCCTGTTTCTGTGCTGTATCATTAAACTAAAAATGTGATCTCAGTGAAAGTAACTTTGTGATGTCTCTACTACAGCAGGAAGAGAGGTTAACTATAAAATAGACATAGAACAGTAAAGCACAAGAACAGGCCCTGAGACCATGATGCCAATCTAAACTGATCCAATCTGACTGCACAAGCTCTACATCCCTATTCTTTGTGGGCTCGTATGTCTGTCTTAAATGTTGCTATCATATCTGCACCTACCAGTTCGTTTCAGGCAGCAACAACTGTCTGTGTAAAAATATTGTCTCGTTAATCTCTGGTAAACTTTCCCCTTTCACATTAAATCTATGCCCTCTAGTATTTGACAATTCCCCCTGGGAAAAAGACCTCCCCAATCCCAGCTTTTCTGTGTAACCTTCGATTCTCCAGCATCTGCAGTTCCCTCTTAAACACTGTGTACACTCTACTGCGCTATCTCTTCAAGATATGCCTACCTTGAAGAAGTTCTCTTCTCTCCGGAGACAGTTTCACAACCTCCTCTCTAACTGTCCCCCATCTGTGATCCCCACCTACCCCCACCCCCGATCAGTCTGAAGAAGGGTTTCGGCCCGAAACGTTGCCTATTTCCTTCGCTCCATAGATGCTGCTGCACCCGCTGAGTTCCAGCTTTTCTGTGTAACCTAATGCCTTTTATAATTTTATTTACTTTTATCAACTCACCTCTCAGCCTCCAAACTGCAATGAGAACAAACTCAAGTTTACCTAATGTTTTGTTATAGCTAATACCCTCCAATCCAGGCACCATCCTGATGAACTTCTTCTGCACCCTCTCCAGATCCTTTCTGTTTTGATTCGATCAGAAGTGATTTGATTCGATCACAATACTCCAGATGCAGCATAACCAAAGTTTTATACAGACGCAACATGACTTGCCAATTTTTATATTCAATGTTCCGATTTATGAAGGCAAGCATATAAAGGCATGATTTATAAAGTATACTTTCTTTACAATCTTATCTACTTGTATTGCCATTTTCAGGGAGCTATGGACTTGCACTCCAAGATGCCTCCAAATATTAATACCCATGAGGTCCTGCTGTTTACATTCCGCATGCATTTGACCTGACAAAATACACCTTCTCATACTTGTTTAAGAAGGAACCGCAGATGCTGGAAAATCGAAGGTAGACAAAAATGCTGGAGAAACTCAGCGGGTGAGGTAGCATCTATGGAGTGAAGAGAATAGGCAATGTTTCAGGTCTGAGGAAGGGTTTTCGACCCAAAACATTGCCTATTTCCTTTGCTCTATAGATGCTGCCTCACCCGCTGAGTTTCTCCAGCATTTTTGTTTACATTCTCATACTTTTCTGAATTAAACTTTATCTACTGTCTTTCTGTCCAATTTTCCAACTGATCTATATCCTGTTGCATCCTTTGACAACGTTCCTCACTATCCACAATGCTACCAATTTTTATCTCATCTGCAAACTTACTGACCAGATGCCTACATTTCTGTCCAAATCATTTATACATATCACAAACAACAGAGATTCCTGTTGTGTTTCCTGGGAAAAAAATCCTGAGGGGTAACCTTAACTGCAAGTCATTCTGGCAAATAATATCCTTCCATATTATTTTTATGCTTGCAGAGATCAAATGTTATGGTCATTTTAATAGACAATGAAATTTGTTGGTATTTATATTAATAGGAACATAGTCAGCCAATCAATACATTTTGTGACCATATCCTTTTATCTGGATACTATTGCAAATATAGTTTGACAGTATTTCACTTTCCAAACTTTATGCTCATGATTTTCACTTTCACTCAATCTAAGGGGAGCTGAATGAAGGCTGCATTTAGCATGTGGCTAAGTGCCATGAACAAATTTGTTCACGTTGAGGAGATATGGGAGATGTTCAAGATCAAACATATTTCTATCTAGTGTACAAAATAATATTAGCAAAGTTAAAGTAATACATTGACACGAACAGAAATAAATGTAAAAATATATCAGATCCAATATTAAGGCACATACGTATCAACAAGTAGGTCCAGACAAGTATGCTCATATTTTAAATGGGTTGGGGACACTGGGTTTCCTGCAGTGTAGAAGTCCTGTGCTGAGGAGATAATGTTTCTTGCCCCAAGAATGTAGACCATGTTTTGGACCTGGTTCACCCACAGGAATTTTGCTTTTACTGGTAGACGAGATTTCTGGCACACCCTTTTTTTTAAGCCCCTGCTGCCAGTTGGCATCTCTTTTGCTACCAACCAGGACCAGAGTTCAGTTGCATAATTCTCCATTTCCCAAAGTATAAGGGGGAATGCGGAGGAAGGGCAACTGCAGCAATAACAACATACAATTTACACAAAAACAGTTTTATACATTCTTGGGGTGGTACCAATGGTTAGGAATCATCTTTATGCCTGCCACTTTTTTCTGCATTGTCAATTCCCAAACTTTGCTGGTGGTGTACACAATCTTGAACATGTGGTGCTCTGCTCTCAAACATGGAAGCCTCTTTAAGTAACTCAAATTTCACTATACCTGTACCTTAAATGGTACATGGGACCTTGAAACCTTGAAAGTGTCTTTGCCATCTCAAGAAAGGCACATTCCTCCAAAGGCTATTATATTATATTTGGTCAGCATCTCTTTTTTTTGGCAAAATTCTAAAAAGGTGACAGATTCATCTTAATTGAGATTTCGCCATTTTTGGCTTCATAACATCTTTTAAAATTATTTCTTTAGTATAACCTTGATTTACAACCTAAATGGGTGAAGACCTAGGAAAATTATTATTTTTTCACCTCCTTTGTCTATTTTGCTGATGACATTGACCTTTGTCAATTTGTCCCCGTCCTTTTCCCTCCACTTTTTCCCATAGGAATATAATAAAATGGAGGTTTTCCAAATAGCAGCTATAATGTCTGTGGTACTCCAGTAAATTTCCCCATATGAGTATTCACAAAGCCAACTGAAGCTAGTTAGTAATAAAAGCAGAAAATGTTGGCAATATGCAGCAAGTCCCTCAGCAGCAGTAAAGAGAAGTAGGGTTTATGTTTCACAGAGAGATCCTTGAACAAAACTGGAAAGAGATGGTGCTGAGACCTTTTATTGGACCAACCTAAACAAAAAGAGGAGGGAGCAACACCAGATACAGGTCATGGGTTATATACACCAACATGAGAACCTGGTGTATTTATGATCTGTGAGCTGATTTAGCAGCCTGCAAAATTGCATTTTGACTGTTCTGCTTAAAATGCAGGCAAATTATATTTAAATCAACACACCTAAGATCTCTAAAAACATATGCATGACAAGTGCACTAGGTTGGTCATGATTATTTCCTTAAATTAACAGCTAACACCAATGGAGGATAAACATTCTGAATTAAATAGTTTGCATGACTATTGTTTGCCTCCAATTCAACAGTTTTCTTAATCCTTTGATTTAGTATTTGTTTGAAAGGCAGAGGAATTTTACATGAACCTTTTATTCATACCTATGTAATTTCCCAACACAATTATGGCAAGGACCTTCTCAAGTTCACAATCTTATAGAGCCATACAGCATGCAAACAGGCCATTTGACCCATCAAGTCTACATTGACCATCAAACGCCGATTAACATAAGCCCTATGCTATTGTATTCTCCCCAACTTCTGCCAGATTTTACCACATGCCTATACACGGGGGAATTTAGAGTGACCAGTTAGCTTCGAGATGTGGGAGGAAACCTGAGCCAATGTGAGAAACCCACATGGAGAACTTGCAAACTCCGCACAGATAGCACCAAAAGTCAGAATTGAGCCTGTGTCACTGGAGCTGTGATGTGGCGGAGCCACTGTGCCGCTGCCCTCTGAAAACTCCAATTTTCCAAAAATCTGTAATTCTATACTCATTCTACCCAATCAGCTATTTCCTATTTTCTGGTACTCTTTAAGACAAATTTAAGATACTCCTTCTTGTTTTTAAATTATATCTTGCCATTCACTATTTATTTAACCTCATCCCAACTGTACATCTTTTGAAGTTCTGACCTCTCTCTTTCTTTTGATCAGCTAATATTTTAGCCATTGAGCAACTGGCACCCAAATATGCTCCACATTCTCAACCATTAAACTCCTCCTTAATATCCAAATGTTTTGACTAATTTTACCTTCTTACACCAGTATGTAAAATTCCTTATGACATTTTTCAATATTAGGTATGTTCATGCCACACAATTTGAATCCAAACATATATTCTATTCTCAGTAAGCTTTTTCCAATTTTTTAAGATAAGAACATTTACCATATAAAGGTACATACACAATACTAGTGCATATTTCAGAGATCACTGGGACTAAAAATAGCTGCATGTTGTCTTTTGTCTTTTGCTTCTGAAATTTGGTTTAATTCAAGTTAATTGAAGCAGATTTACCTGTATATTCACTCAATTTAGGTTTCAAAGGTTTCAAAGGTCTTTTATTGTCACGTGTACCAATTAAGGTACAGTGATATGTGAATTACCATACAGCCACACTAAAAAAGCAACAAGATACACAACTACATAAAAGTTAACATAAACATCCACCTCGGAGGATTCCCCACATTCCTCACTGTGATAAAGGTAATAAAGTCTAATCTTCTTCCCTCATTTTCCTCCCATGGTCGGGGCAGTCGAACCATCTATCGGGGCGATCAAAGCTCCCGCAACCGGCGGTCAAAGCCCCCACGTCGAGGTAATCGAAGCTCCTGTGGCTTGGAGTTCCCGATGTCGGTCTCTGACCAGAGACCACAAGCTCCACGATGTTAAAGTCTGCAGGCACCAGAGGTAGAGCTCAGAGGTCGATTCCTGGCAAAGGGATCACGGGCTCCATGGTGTTAAGTCCGCAGGCACTCGCGACAGAGCTCTCGATGTCGGTCTCCAGCGAAGGCCGCCAACTCCTCGATGTTAGGCCGCAGTGTGGATGGAGATACGATACGGAAAACAAAATCGCATCTCCGTCGAGGTAAGAGATTAGAAATTGGCATCTTGTATTTCAAACATTAAATGGAGAACTTCTCAGGTTGGTATGACAGGTTGGATTTCAAAGATGCGTAAGTGAGTTATTTTTGGTGCCTTAGGTAATAATTTGCTTTCAAACAACATCATCCAACCTCATTATATCGTTATTATTACACTGCTGTCTGTAGGATGTTGTGATGGGCAAGTTAGCTGCTGCTAAACACTCATCGCCATTATACTTCAGAAGTGACTGCAAAGTACTTCTGAGTGGTTTGAGCTTGTGAAAAGTGGTCTATAAATGTGTATGTTTACAGTAATTCATAATATATTGTGAATTGGATTTGTTTTCAAAATTAAAGTTTAATTGCATTAATATGGAAAAGAAACTTGCTACAAATAAAATAAAAACAATGCTTTGTACACAAATATTGAACATTTTCTGCAGACATTTTACCTGCATCTTACACAAGGCCTACCGTCAAATGTGAAATCTGAGTTTGAGATAAGAGGAACAAGTTGATGATGATTGATTGAATTTACAGTTGACTGGAAAATAACACTCTACCTTTGTAACACAATTCCATCAACATTTAGGCTTAATAGTTCCACTCTTTCCACGTCTTTATTCCTTTTCACTAGCTACCTTAATGCTAGGTAAAATAAGTTAAAAGAACAACAATTCTAAGAAAAATATAATTAAAATAATTCTACTGCAGTGGAATCAAAACATTAAAATCTGAAATCTGTGTATTTAATGCTGGTAGAGAAAATCTCAAAAACAACGACCTTCTTTGCATGCTTGCACTATTACTGTGACATTTTGCTTTCTGTTTAGTTTGCAGACAGAACTTGTGTACTGTAGATGTATTTGTTCAACATGAAGTCATGCAGTTCACTGTGCTGCTTGGATTCTTTCTGTGGTGAGCATCTACAGACATGAATATGAGAGAAAGTTTACTTCAGCAGCAGAGATTGATTTCCTTTTATGGAAATTGCTCCTAACTGCATGTTTCTCCAGTGCTGGCTGCAAACTATGAATTATTGTCGGATGACTCACATCAAGAGGGGTAAAATAATGGCACGGGTCATTGGTACCAATGTAAAACAACATTCATGCAATGTGCCTTATAATACCAAAGATAAACAAGTAAATATTTTGTATGACACAGTCGGTCAAATACCCCCCTAATTTCTAGGAGTAAACTGCATTTAAAATGAAACATTACATGTATATTGAACATCAGCTTACCACAGAGCACAATGGCCTGGAAAGTCATTGCGTAATTGGTATTTTTTAAATCTAATTTACAATTAAATTGTTGAGTAAAAGTAATGGTGCATTGTTAATGGGACTTTGTCAGCATGTATTGAATGTATCAATTGTATTGAAACTTTGGAATATGCTCTTCCATGCATTCCTAAGTGCCTGAACATAAATTACAGCAGCACATAACAGTAACAGCAACGTTTTGCATAATAATCCAGGCCTCTGATCATCATTCTGTGAAGCCCCAGGTATCTGATCTTCTGGGTGTCCTTCATGGCCTCTTTGATCTACAATGCAATGTCTTAAGAAGTGGTGCAATTCCCCCAGCCACCTATCACAAATGATTACCCAAGTCATTCCACTTGTTACACCAATGGTTCCGCCTGAGAACTGTTAGAGCATACAAGCTTCTAACCAATGTGTGCTGGATGGTTTGAATGCAATTCTCAAGATTGCACCTAGATTAAGTATGCATAAGGTCATATGTAATAGGAGCAGAATTAGGCCATTTGGTCTACTCCGCCATTCAAGTCAAGTCTACTCCGCCATTCTTCCGCCTTCTGCCCATAGCCCGTACAAATCAAAAATGTATTTATCTCTGCCTTAAAAATATCCATTGACTTGATCACCACTGCCTTCTGTGGCAAAGATTTCCACATTCATCTCCATCTGACTAAAGAAATTTCTCCTTATCTCCTTCCAAAAGGAATGTATGCAACCACACATACTCACTTACATGCAATCTACGCACATTGCATCTCACCCAAAACATACGACTCAAAATTCCAAGGCTTATTTCTGTCGAACTCGATCATCTCTATAATCTAGTACAAAACAATAAGCTTCTATCATTGAATTAAGACTAAACATTCTAATTGGCTTTTTACATCTGAAATTATGTATAAAATGTCTAAACATATGATCTATGAAATTCAATGTCATATATCAGAATTTGTGAGATTTTATTCCTCATTTCTGTATTTTTTTAAAACTTCAGTTCATTGACATGCACAGTGTAGAGGGAAAGTGGATGGATAATTGCACCTATGGTTGAAAATTGATAGCTAATTCCACCCTTCATGGAACTTGGGGCAGATCAACCTGCACATTTCCACCCACTAGGACGAATAGAGGAAATGTCATGAACTGCACACTCAATTTCCAAGTTCAAGCAAAGTAATTTAGCATCAGACGTGTTGGATGATGAAAGTGGCTTTATTGGCACCATGAGCCTGGTACCAAAGCTCATTTGTCCATTATTCTGTGTCCTGGAACAAGTCACACATGACATCCATGAAAGACAGTGGACATGAAAAGATGAGATGATTTCCTTTGATAGACACAAAAAGCTGGAGTGACTCAGCGGGACAGACAGAATCTCTGGAGAGACGAATGGGTGATGTTTCGGATCGAGACCTGAAAAGTCACCCATTCCGTGTCTCCACAGATGCTGCCTGCCCCACTGAGTTACTCCAGCTTTTTTTCCAACAAAGCAGCAGAGATAAAATGTAATCAGGGACAGAGAACTGTGTTGGGGGAGGGATGAGAGAGAGGGAAAACAAGGGTTATTTGAAGTTAGAAGGTGTTTTTTCCGAGGCTTATCCATAGGGACTCGTATGGGCCCCCGCTATGCCGGTTTCTTTGTAGAGTACGTTGAACAATCCCTATTCCAGACGTACACTGGCCCTATCCCCGAACTCTACCTCCACTACATTGATGACTGCATCGGTGCTACCTCCTGCACCCATGCAGAACTCATGGACTTCATCAACTTTACTACTAATTGCGATCCTGCACTCAAATTCAATTTGCTCTGGGTCTCACTCTGACAATGGAGGAGGCCCATGATGGAAAGGTCAGATTGGGAGTGGGAAGGGGAGTTCAAGTGCTGAGCCACCGGGAGATCAGGTAGGTTAAGATGGACTGAGCGGAGGTGTTCAGCGAAATGATCGCCGAGCCTGTGCTTGGTCTCGCCGATGTAGAGAAGTTGACACCTGGAACAGCGGTTACAGTAGATGAAGTTGGAGGAGGTGCAAGTGAACCTCTGCCTCACCTAGAAAGACTGTTTGGATTCTTGGATGGAGTCGAGGGGGGAGGTAAAGGGACAGGTGTTGCATCTCCTGTGGTTGCAGGGTAAAGTAACTCCATTGTCAGAGTGAGGCCCGGTGCAAATTGGAGGAACAGCACCTCATATTTTGCTTGGGCAATTTGCACCCCAGCGGTATGAACATTGACTTCTCTAACTTCAGATAGCCCTTGCTTTCTCTCTCCATCCCCTTCCAATTCCCAGTTCTCCCACTAGTCTTACTGTCTCCGCCTACATTCTATCTTTGTCCCGCACCCTCCCCAGACATCAGTCGGAAGAAGGGTCTCGACCCGAAACATCGCCCATTCCTTCTCTCTAGAGATGCTGCCTCACCCGCTGAGTTACTCCAGCATTTTGTGTCTACCTTCGATTTAAGCCAGCATCTGCAGTCCTTTCTTACACATTGTGATGGAGGAGCCGGGCATTTTCTGTAAGGTGTAGAGCTATGTTAGGCTGTTGTTTGACCGGTCTGCTGAACAGCTCACTCAATTTAACCCCAATCCCCAGATTTTTACGAGGAGGACTTTGCAATGTCAACTTGGCTGGGAATGTCTCAATATAATATCTGGTCCATTACAATAATCCATCTGGGTTTAATCCTGTTTTTTTTTTAATATGTAGGGATAATAGAACAATTGACTGATTTAGTCAACCGGAGTCAACGATGTATATGTTTGGAGTCATATATAGGCTGGGGTAAGGATGGCTGATTCTTCTGCTGAAGGACAGTAGTGAACTAGATTGTATGTGTTATATTTTGTTAGCCTGTGAAGAATGAAGGTGCAGGAGACTCCACTGATGTTCCCTGGGGTTTCGGGTCCAGAATATCCAGATTGTACCACAGCTTCACAAACACGAAAAGCTCCATGTTTCTCATGAGGCTGCAGATAATCAGCAACATTTAATTTTAATCGGCTTATTTACATTCCTGTTGTGTAGTTCTATAGTTTAGGTATTACGGCAGCAAAGTTACAAATCAAGTTAACACGAACTATCCTTGGAAGAGGCAATGATAAGGGAAAAGTCACAGTTGGTGGATAAACTTACATTAAATGAATATGCATTACTTTATTGTATTGGATTGTATTCAATTTATTGTCATTATCTCATAAGAGACAACAACATGGATTTTCCATTTCAAACAAAGCCATTTTTATACCTTTTATTTGTTGAGTTTAGTTCAGTTTAGAGATACAGCATGGAAACAGGCCCTTCAGCCCACCGAATTCGCACTGACCAATGATCCCTGCACACCTTAGAACGTACACCTCATGCAAAAATGAAAACAAATTAATCTCTAAAAATTGTTGTCTCAGAGTAATTTCTCAAGGTATTAACATTTTAGACAAGTATAAGATTGCATTAAAAAAAATTTGGGGGGGGTTTTGTGTTTCACTGATATTTATTACTTAACAGTCATGTGATAAGTGTGCTGGGCCTTTATCTCTAGGGTCACAGTGGAACTGAGCTTCATACTGTTGAACCAAGGCTGGGATCAGTCCTGGTATCAAATAGTTTGCATGTGACTCAAACTAAACATCAGAGAGAATGTGATTGGTAGGTGCATTTTGATTCCATTGTCAATGATGACTTCCCTCACTTTGTAGTTGACTGGGAGTAGGCTGCTATGGTAATATTTAGCAGGGTTGAATACTTTTACTTTTATGGAGACGTGATTTTTTTCTTTCTTTGGCAACTTTCCATATTATTGGGTAAATGCCAGACTTTTATATGCATAAGAGATTACCATTATTTCTAGAGCAGAGTTGTTCATTGTTCCAGTCAGGATGTCACCAGAAGCTAAAGACTTTCCATTATTCAGTGTCTCAGCCTTCTTAGAGTCATAGTCATAGTCTTACAGAGTAGAAACAGGCCCTTTGGCCAACATGTCCCATCTACATTAGTCCCACATGCCTGCGTTTGGCCCATATCCCTCTAAACCTGTCCTATCCATGTGCCTGTCTAAATGTTTCTTAAGCATTGCAATAGTGCCTGCCTCAATTACCTCCTCCGGCAGCTCGTTTCATACACCCACCAGCCTTGGTGTGAAATTCTTCTGGATAATATGAAATGAAAATGAAAAAATGAAATGATTCAATTTATTGTCATTGTCAGTGTACAGTACAGAGACAACAAAATGCATTTTTAGCATCTCCCTTGAAAGGGAGACACAGGGCGTCGCGGTGTGCCCGCGCCTGCCGCCGTAATTATATGCATACAGTGGGATCTGTAAATAGAGGTTTCATAAAATATCCACTCAGTACTTCTAACTAATAATGCTAAGTACTTAAACAATAAGTATCTTCGTATATTTGTGTCATGACTTAAAGGGTGGCACAGTGGCGCAGCAGTACAGTTGCTTACTGTGCCAGTCACCTGGGTTTAATCCTAAGGTCGCCACATTCTCCATGTGACTGTGAATTTCCTCCAGGTGCTCCAGTTTCTTTCCATATTCCAAAGACATGCAGGTTTGTGGGTTAATTATCTTCTGTAACATAGAACGAGTATATAGGTGACCGCTGGTTGGCGTGGACTCAGTGGGACAAAGGACCTGTTTCCAAGCTGTCTTTCTAAACTTAGCTAAACTAAACTAAACTAATCTAAACTAAACTAAACTAAACTAAAAATTTAAACTAAACTAAACTAATCTAAACTAAACTAAACTAATCTAAACTAAACTAAACTAAACAAAACAGCATGAATGTCACTTAATTCCATCCAGCCTGTTGCGTTTCGGCATTCGCTCCACTTTCTGAGGAGTTGCAAATGTAGTTGAATACTGCAAAGTCATCAGCAATCATCCCTGTTGCTGAACTGATGAAAGTGAGGTCACCGATGGAGAAGCTGGAAATGGTTAAGTATGGAGTGCTGCTGTGAAGGACTGCTGTGGTAATGCTCCAAGACTGGGAGGATTAACCTCTGTGAATAATAACCATTCTCTCCCGAAGACAGACATCATTTCCAGTCAAGACATCATAGAGTTTTCAGCTCCGTTTGGCTCCTAAATGTTCAAGTTTAGCAAATCATAATACTTCTGTATCTATAAATTTATTTGCAAAACAAGAAAGGAATACAGATTATGCTATGTACAAGCATTTGTCATTGTGTAATTAATAGTTTCAAGATGGATCTGTACTCAGTATAGCAAGCAGAGATTGCAAGTCAAATTAAATTTAGCAGTTACGATGCATATTTGGAATGTAAATTTCCAGAGAATGCAATATCTTTATCCTTCAAATAAATCATTTTGTTAATTAGCTGGATACCCTCTGTAGATGTAACCAACATGTCATATCTGAAATTTGAAAAGATGATGATTAATTTAAGGTCAGGATCATAAGAAGGAAATGTATCAATTAATTTCATTGCTGACTTGCAGAAACAGTGTTAATTGCTGTTTAACCAAACACTCAAAGTACAGAAGCTATTTAGCCTTCGCATTTCACTCCACTGATTCTGACTCCAGACATTACGATAGGGTAAACTTTCCAATTGACCGCATCAGCCACCGTGGGATTTGGATGGTTGCAGTCAGTTCCACATCCCATGATTTCTATTTCAGCTGACCTTTGTTCGTTAGAGTGCTTTACTTTATTTCATGCCACAACCTTATACAGGCTAAGGTAAAATGCACAAGGATTTGATTGACCCATTAGACATTCCCGGGTAATTTGATTCCAAAGCCCATTTTTTATGGATGGTCTGCGTAATTTGGGGATTTTAATGAGGATTAGGCTTTTTTGTGTATGTTTTAGTGATATTGGTCTTTTAACTGTGCTGTTTTATGAGCCACTGTTTTTTAAATGTATTTTGTAAGAATGCTATAGTGTAGGTTTTATTTCTGTAGAACACATTGCCTTGCAATAACTTCCTGCAAAAGATAAACCTATGTGCATATATCTAAACCAGGTTTACTGACTGTGGATAGATGCAAAATGCTGGAGTAACTTAGCTGTGCAGGCAGCATCTCTGGAGAGAAGGAATGGGTGACGTCTCGGGTCGAGACCCTTCTTCAGACTGAAGTGATAGGAAAGGAGAACAAGAGATATACACCAAAGACCTTAGAGCAGAGTGCTCTAAGATCTTTGATATACATGATGGTGTAAAGAGATATAGAACAATGGATGAAAGATATGCAAAAAAGTGATAATGATAAAGGAAACCGGTCATTGTTAGCTGTCGTGAGGTGAGAACAAAAAGCTGGTGTGACTTGGGTGGGGGAGGGATGGAGAGAGAGGGAACGCAAGGGTGGGTTGAAGTTAGAGAAATCCCTGGGTTGTAAATTGCCCAAGCAAAATGGTAAGCTGCTGTTCCTCCAATTTGCATTTAGCCGCACTCTGACAATGGAGGAGGCTTAGGACAGAAAGGTCAGTGTGGGAATGGGAAGGGAAATTAAGTGTTTGGCAACCGGGAGAGTCCACATCTTGAACAATGAATACAGTAGATGAGGTTGGAGGAGGTGCAAGTGAACCTCTGCCTCACCTGAAAGGACAGTCTGGGTCCCTGGACAGAGTCAAGGGAGAAGGTATAGGGACAGGTGATGCAGGATAAAGTACCTGGGGAGGGAGTGGTTTGGATGGGAAGGGGTGAGTTAACCAGGGAGTTGAGGAGGGAACAATCTCTGTGGAAGGCGGAAAGGGGTGGAAATGGGAAGATGTGACTAATGGTGGGATCCCGTTGGAGGTGGTGAAAATGTCAGAGAATTATGTTTTGTATGCGACGTTTGATGGGTGAAAGGTAAGGACTAGGGGGACTGTCCCTGTTGTGACTAGGGGGAGGTGGAGCAAAGGCGGAGCTATGGGGTACTGAGGAGACATGTGTGAGTACGTCATCTATGATGGAAGAGGGAAACTCCCGTTCCCTAAAGAATGAGGAATCGTGGATGTCCTGGTATGGAACACCTCAACTTGGGTGCAGATGGGGCATAGACGGAGGAATTGGGAGTAGGGGATAGAGTCTTTGCAGGAAGCAGGGTGGGAAGAAGTGTAGTTAAAAGAGTTGTGGGAGTCAGTGGGTTTGTAATAGACTTTAGTCGATAACCTATCTCTTTTGATGGAGACGTGGAGGGAGGTGTCAGAGATGGCCCAAGTGAATTTGAGTGCAGGATGGAAATTGGTGGAGAAATTGGTGGTGAAGTTTCACTTGGAACCCAAGTTTTCACTTTGAACACCAAAGGGGTTAAAAGGCCAACTTACCTATTCATAGAGGATTAATGCAAAAGTTACGCAAAATAAAATGATATTTCCAGGTTTTGCTACAATAGGATACAACAATCCTTGCAAATATTTTTTGGTACAAAAGGTGGCCATTACTGTAGTTACTGGTCAAGGTTCTTGCTTCAAAAATATGTGAAGCACTGCACATTGAAGACATGATACCTGCTTCCTGCCTAACACAATGCACTAAATAACACCTCATTATTTGAGTGCCAACCATTTGTGCTCTTCCCTGAGTCTGCATGGGTTCTGGATTCAGCACTATACTATAAAAATAACCCTGAAATAGAGTGAAAGTTGGTGATACTTTCTCATCCGAGTCATCTACCGCCTAGTTGGGGATGCTTTCTCATTCTTTCTCATCCGAGTTACCTACTGCCTGAGATCTTGCTTGGAGCCTCACAAAATTAAACTTCTAAACAGAGCATGCAATTTGAATGAGGATACAACACTGTGTTTTAGTTACTTATTTCAGATTATGCTGTTTAACAAAGGGTACAACTCTTGATAATTTCCTTGCTATTTTCATCAACATGTTGTGGCATCAGGACAGGACAATAATGATTGCACTGGACACTCGCAGCAGGATGAACGCACATGATGTGGTTAGCTTATATTGGCAAGAAAGTCTAGGTCTGCACGGGGGTGTCATCCCTCATCGTCATGGTGCATGTGAGGGATCACTGGTGATCTCAGACTTCTCCCAGCAGCCGAATCCAGGTCTCGAAGAAGGAGGCATGGCGATCTCAGCTTGTCCCTGCAGTTCACCCTTTCCTTGAGAGGAGATGTTGGCAGTCTGAGGCTTATCCTGATGGCTCAGCCTTTGACCCTGTGTGTGGGTGCAGTCCCTCATTACATGTGGGTAGATAGGAAGCACTGGCAGTCTTTCGCTTGTCTCTCACACTCAGTCTTGGCCTCAGAGGAAGCACTGGCTGCTTAGAGCTTGTTCCGGCAGCTCGGTCTTGACCACAAAATGGTGGCGCTAGTGATCTCAGATTTGTCCCTGTTTTTTTTTTCCTTTTTCTCTCTCTCTCTTCTAAGGGCAAACTCTTCTAAACTCGCAGATTAGGTCGCCGCAGTGGGACAGCCCCTTTATATGCCGATGGCCTCAGCTCAATAATGCTGGGAAGTGGCATCTCCTGGCCTGTCTGCTGGTGATGGTATTCAGAGTGGCATTCGAGGGCGGGGATGCTGTCAGAAAGTATTTCAAAAGCAAAATAAATAAGGCATATAATGTAATTAGGTTTCAGGATGTGTGATGATGAGGCAGTGCCATGTTTCACATATCTCCATTACAATATCTCAATGTGAGATTTACATATCTTAAAACAAATAATAGTAAATACAGATGTGGATTAGTGTTGTGTCTCAGTATAAAATCTTCTAAATCTATATTTCATGCCAGTAGGAACCAACACCAAATTAACAGTCTAACTGTAGCTATGCTGGCATTTTGCCTTACAAGTGAGGTTGTTCCAAAAAAATACTTGGCTTGTCTACAAACCCAAATTTAGTTTTATATTTGAAAGAAAGAGTCTGGCTGGTCCATCTCAGATTACAGATGTGGGCTGTAAGGTGGTTGAAAAACTTGTGGAAATGTCAAACACGAGACATAAAACAATCAAGATCCTCGGCAGTCCTTACATTCCCAGAATATAGAAAGAATGGAAGGGATGATTAATCCCAGTAATCAATCTCTATCTGTTCACCTACAGTGGGTTCATATGTGTGTTGGAGAGCCTTGAGAACCATTGATCCAAAGTAATCTGGCTCCTGGCAAATATGCTATACTTTCCATGTCATGGGTCAGATTTCTCATATACTACTATCTTCCTTTGCTTATGTATTTTTAATACAACTTTACGATCCCTGTATGACTGGCAAATTCATGGGAAGTTGGTAAAGATCCATTTGTTTTAAACTTGTACTTTCACAATAATTTAGGGGGAGGAATTTCAGGATTTAAGCCCATCAGTATTTCCATATCATATAACCATATAACCATATAACAATTACAGCACGGAAACAGGCCATCTCGACCCTTCTAGTCTGTGCCGAACACATAATCTCCCCTAGTCCCATATACCTGCGCTCAGACCATAACCCTCCATTCCCTTCCCGTCCATATAACTATCCAATTTATTTTTAAATGATAAAAACGAACCTGCCTCCACCACCTTCACTGGAAGCTCATTCCACACAGCTACCACTCTCTGAGTAAAGAAGTTCCCCCTCATGTTACCCCTAAACTTCAGTCCCTTAATTCTCAAGTCATGTCCCCTTGTTTGAATCTTCCCTACTCTCAGTGGGAAAAGCTTTTCCACGTCAACTCTGTCTATCCCTCTCATCATTTTAAAAACCTCTATCGAGTCCCCCCTTAACCTTCTGCGCTTCAAAGAATAAAGCCCTAACTTGTTCAACCTTTCAAACAGTCAAATAACCCATCATACAGTGAATGAAGGAGGCAGAGAGGGAGAAAGACATTTCATGTATCTTGTTGTGTTGGCAGACCAATTTCCTTCCTGGAATAAATACATTTATATTGTGTCATATCGAATAACCACAATGTGACCAATGTAGGGGGGAGTTGCACCCACATACCTGTACTTCTTGTCCATTTAATGGTACAGGTTGCGGATGTTGGATGAACTATTAGGGTAGCCAAAATGAAAAAAAAAACTGCAATATGTTTTTGTGGAGTAAATGGGTGTTTAGAGCAGTATGTTTGGTGCCAATCAAGTAACTGCCTTGTGCTGGGGCTATAATTCCATCTTGTGTGTTGTTCGATCGGTAAAGGACAGTGTATGTGGGGCATTGGGTCAGCAATAATCTTACCACATGGAGAGCAGCCTCAGGAGAATGAAGAGCTTGAAGCAGCTTACATCCTTTGTGTTGTAACAGCGGCACCTCCGTCCAATGCTGCTCGGATCCCCATCACTGGCACACAGGCCGGGACAGGCCAAACTCCAGCAGCATTGGCAACAGCTGCAACCCATTAGCTCTCTGTAGATTGGTCCAGCAGAACCTCGTCAACCTACTCTTTACAAAACCCAGGCTGGCCAGCCAGGGGAAGAGTTCCCCTGTTGCAGGGTCAAGGGAATCTGAGCCACTGGGACAAACCCAATACAAACAGCACCACCAACAGATTCAGATTCAAACTTTAATGTCATTGTGCAGTGTGCAGTACAGAGACAACGAAATGCAGTTAGCATCTCCCCAGAAGAGCGGACATGGAATATGAGCAATAAATATATTTACGTACATACAGTCGCAGTAGTGCAATTTTTCTGGTGGAAGGAGTGTCTGGGGGGGTTGACTGGCAATCACAGAGGTACAGAGTTAAGTAGTGTAACAGCCGCAGGGAAGAAGCTGTTCCTGGACCTGCTGGTCCAGCAACGGAGAGACCTGTAGCGCCTCCTGGAGGGTAGGAGGGTAAACAGTCCATGGTTGGGGTGAGAGCAGTCCTTGACGATGCTGCGCGCCCTTCGCAGACAACGCTTGCTTTGGACAGACTCAATGGGGGGGAGTGAGGAACCGGCGAGGAACCGGTGATGCGTTGGGCAATTTTCACCACCCTCTGCAGCGCTTTCCGGTCGGAGACAGAACAGTTGCCATACCATACTGTGATACAGTTGGTAAGGATGCTCTCGATGGTGCAGCGGTAGAAATTCACCAGGATCTGAGGAGACAGATGGACCTTCTTTAGTCTCCTCAGGAAGGTGGTGGTCAAGCTTGGGATGCCGGGAATATTGTCTAGGTCCTGTTACATGCAAACCCAGACTTCTTCTTTAGCTGAGGAGTTGTAAATGCAGTTGCACATTGTGCTATCAGCAGTGAATGTTCCTACTTCTGACCAAATGACTTGAAGGAGATAATGCTGAGACTGCTGAATATAGTTTGACCCAGGAGATTGACCTGAGGATGTCCTATAGTCATGTCCTGGGTTAATCTCCAATAGCGGTAGAGCTGTTGCCTTGGAGTGCCAGAGACCTGGGTTTGATCCTGACTACGGGTTCTGTATGTACAGAGTTTGTACTTTCTCCCCGTGACCTGCGTGGGTTTTCCCCGGTTTCCTCCCACACTCCAAACACGTACAGGCTTGTAGGCTAATTGGCTTGGTAAAATTGTAAATTGTCCCTAGCATGTGTAGGATGGTGTTGGTGTGCGAGGATAGCTGGTCGGCGCGGACTCAGTGGGCCAAAGAGCCTGGTTCCACACTGCATCTCTAAATTAAACTAAACGATATTTTCCGATTTTAAGTACCAGTGATAACACTGGGGAATATTGCTGGAAAACTGCTAATGTGTTCACTTGCTGTGACTTGCCTATTTCCAGACACTTTTTTTTTAAAGCAGCAAATAAACAAAACTAAAGATTCTATCAGAGATGTGGGTGGGGATCACTTAGGACATCCAGAATCTTACAGCAAGGCAAGCAGATTTAAGGATGAAGCAGCTTGCATGCAGCTTGCATTCCTAACTTCTCAATATGGTTCTTCATTTAACAAACAATTTGTAAGTCGTCAAATATTAGGCAAAGAGAGGAGACCAGTTATTTTGATCCTGTTCTGAGTGACCTCTACTGGAGAAAGTGCAGGAGAACATAGGATTGTCTTCTCACATTTTGCACTTTTTTTCTCATATTTGAAATAACGATTAAACTACCATAGACTGTATCTCAGCCTATTTCAGTACTGCTACATCAAGTACTTATCTTTAAATAACAATGTCAAATGTCCAAAGGCACCTTGCAGAATTACGTAATAACATTTACACTCAGCCACATAACAAGATGTTAGATGACAAAATTTAATCAGATTGTGGAAACAAAGAACTGCAGATGCTGGTTTATGCCCAATATAGATACAAAGTTCTGGAGTAACTCTGCGGGTGGGGCAGCATCTCTGTAGAAAAAGGATAGGTGACATTTCGGGTCGGGACCCTTCGTCACGTAGCACTTCATGCCAGCATTTCATTCTTACTTGCAGGCCACCTCAACAACTACAAATCCAGGCTTAATGGAGGCCTCTCTGGTGATTCCAGATACAGAAGTTGCTATTTTTGTTAACTGATCTGAATCTTCACAAGCCCCTTCTGTGTGACTTCTCAACAGATGTGCCAGCCCTGGTTAGTGCTGTCTGAAACACAAGTAACAGGGACCATCTGAATCATGAATATTGCTGGTCTGCAGAGCCTACTGGGATCCATAGCAAACATATGTAGCAGATTATAGCAGCTGGTTCCTGTGGCCATTTAAACATCATCCAGTTAGAAAATGCAAAACACCCTGATAGCTCTGTCAGTAACCTTTTGCAGGTCTTTGTAAAACCCAGCCCACAACCAAATAAGATACAGGAATACCTCAGTAACATCACTCCCCGACTAAAGCTATTTCTGACTGTCTGAAAATTCCCAAAAAAGGCAATGCCTCCTCCAGGTTTTGGCCTCTTTATCTTGTGGGATTTATGGATTTGTCCACTAGCTAGTGCTCATCTGGTGCTTCACATAATCAAGTGAGAGAGAGAAAATCCTTGGGCAGGTTTAAACTAGATTGACAGAGGGACAAGACCCAAGGCAGTAGTGAGGCAGGTGGGACGCTGGAAGTCGGTGCGGAAGTCAACGACTGATTAGATGATTAGACAAGACATGTTAGAGTATGACATGGAGTGAGGAGAGACAGTTGTATTAAACTGCATTTATATCAGTGTTAGAGGCATGTAGGGCAAGGGGTAAACACACAGCATGGATAAGGATGTGCAATTGGGATGTTGTGGCAATTAGAGAACCCTGGCTAAGGGAGGGACAGGATCGATTGCTTTATGTTCCAGGGAACTGGTGCTACAGAAAATATGGAGGTGCTGTAAAATAATTGAGGGAACTGCTTTTTTGATTAAGGAGAACATCAAGGCAGAATTCTGGGTTGTCATTACTGAAAGATCATCTGTTGAGGCCATTTGGAAGGAGCTGAGAAATTTTTTAAAAAGGGGACGATCAGATTATTTTGATTTGGCCCCCAAATAATCAATGGCAATTAGAGAAATAAATAAACCAAGGGGAAAAAAAATCAGTGTTGGAGTAAATCAGCAGATCATAGAAAATAGCTGCAGGAGTAGGCCATTCGGCCCTTCGAGCCAACACTGCCATTCAATATGATCATGATTGATCATCCAAAATCAGTACCCCGTTCCGGCTCTTTCCCCATATCCCTTGATTCCCTTAGCCTTGGTTGTGGGTCTTTGCACTGGTCCTTGGTATTTGCACTGACATGCAATGTCAACTGTGGGACCTTATATAGGCAGGTGTGTGCCTTTCCAAATCATGTACAATCAATTTAATTTACCAATGGTGGACTCCTATCAAGTTGTAGAAACATCTCAAGGATAATGCTTAGGGTCGATGTCCTGTTGGAAGGTGAACCTCCGCCCAAGTCTGAGGTCCAGAATGCTCTGGAGCAGGTTTTCATCAAGGATCTCTCTCTGTACTTTGATCTATTCATCTTCCCTTCTATCCTGACTAGTCTCCTAGTTCATGCCGCTGAAACACATCCCCACAGCATGATGCTGTAAACACCATGCTTCACCGTAGGTATGGTATCGGCCAGGTGATGAGCGGTGCCTGGTTTCCTACAGATGTGATGCTTGGCATTCAGGCCAAATAGTTCAATCTTGGTTTCATCAGACCAGAGAATCTTGTTTAGGTGCCTTTTGGTAAATTCCAAGCGGGCTGTCATGTGCCTTTTACTGAGGAGTGGCTTCCATCTGGCCAATCGACCATAAAGGCTGGTGGAGTGCTGCAGATATAGTTGTCCTTCTGAAAGGTTCTCCCATCTCCACAGAGGAACTCTGGAGCTCTGTCAGTGACCATCGGGTTCTTGGTCACCTCCCTGACCAAGGCCCTTATTCCCCTGATTGTTCAGTGTGGCCGGGTGGCCAGCTCTATGAAGAGTCCTGGTGGTTCCAAAGTGCCTCCATTTAAGAATGACGAAGGCCACTGTGCTCTTCAGGACCTGCAGTACTGCAGAAATTGTTTTAGACCCTTCCCCAGATCTGTGTCTCAACACAATCCTGTCTCAGAGGTCTACGGACAATTCCTTTGTCTTCATGGCTTGGTTTTTGCTCTGACATGCACTGTCAACTGTGGGATCTTATGTAGACAGGTGTGTGCCTTTCCAAATCATGTACAATCAATTTAATTTACCACTGGTGGACTCCAATCAAGTTGTAGAAACATCTCAAGGATAATCAATGGAAACCGGATGAACCAAAGCTCAATTTTGAGTGTCATAGAAAAGGGTCTGAATACTTATGTAAATGTGATATTTCAGTTATTTCTTTATAATTACTTTGCAAATATTACTATACACCTGTTTTTGCCTCTTCATTCTGGGGTATTGTGTGTAGATTGATGATTTAAAAAAAGAATTTAATCCATTTTAAAATAAGGATGTAACATAACAAAATGTGGAAAAGGTGAAGGGGTCTGAATACTTTCTGAATGCACTGTATAAGAATGAGTTGTTGCATTTTGAGAAACCAAACCAGGATAGGACCATAGTGAAAGGTAGAGCCCAGGAGTGATGGGTAGAGTAGAGCAGTCAAAGGGTACTAGTGCACGGTTCATTGAAAGTGGTGTCCATAAGTAGACAGGGTGATGAAGAAAGCTTTTGTCACGCCTACCTTCATTAGTCAGGTTATTGAGTTGGAGTATTCTGTTCACACTGCTATCAGAAAGATGCTATTAAACTAGAAAGGATGCAGAGAAGATTTAAAAGATTGTCATTGTTGCCAGGACTTGAGGATCTGAGCTACAGGGACAAGTTAGCAGAATAGGACTTTATTCCTTGGAGTGCAGAAGACACTTGGAATAGTGATTTTAAAGAGGTGTATACAATCATGAGGGGAATAGATAATGTGAATGTCCAGAGTCTTTTTCCCATAATAGGGGAAGCGAGGACATAACTTTAAGGTGAGTGGGGAAAGGCTTAACATTTTTATACAGGCGGCACGGTGGTGCAGCGGTAGTTACAGGTTCGATCCCGACTATGAGTGCTATCTGTATGGAGTGTGCACGTTTTTCTCTGGACCACAAAGGGTTTCCCCGGTTTCCTCCCACACTCCAAAGACGTTAAGGTTTGTAGGTTAATTGGCTTGGGTTGGTATACTTGGTATAAATGTAAATTGTCTCTAGTGTGTGTAGACGTGTGTTCATTATAAGATCATAAGTGATAGGAGTAGAATTAGGCCATTCGGCACATCAAGTCTACTCTGCCATTTAATCATGGCTGATCTATCTTTCCCTCCTAACCCCATTCTCCTGCCTTCTCCCCATAATCTCAGACATCCGTGCAGAAATCGCTGGTCGGCGCGGACTCGGTGGGCCGAAGGGCATGTTTCCACGCTGCATCTCTAAACTAAACTAAAAGCTAAACATGGGTGGTGGGTATATAGAAAGAAACTGTGAGATTAAGTTGAAGCAGGCAAAATAACAGCATTTAAAGTACATTTGATCAGGTATGTGGATAGGAAAGGTATGGGACAGATACAGGCAAATGCAAATTGATGGGGTATCTTGGTTAGGATAGAAGAGTTGGGCTGAAGGGTCTGTTTCCGTGCTGTGTGAATCTCCAACGCTTTTTGTTGAGTACCTTGGTACATAGCCTTGCAGTTTGTTACTGAAAAAAACCAACACAACACAGAAAGATATATGCTCTGAAATAATACAGGGAAATGTGCCACTATAAGTCTATCTCAATTTATGCAATTTCTGGTCAAAAGCAAAAGAATGTGCAATTATATCAGTGTTTCTTCCAAAAAGCTGCAGAAAATTGGTTTTAAGTTGGCTACTTGTTGAATAGTTAACAGTGAGCAAAATATAATTGATTTTGGATAATCCTGCAATCTTTTCAGTTAACCTGGAGTTTTCACTGACTTCATTATCTGAATAAGACATGCAAAAGCCTTGTATATCGTTGAATAGGCTCTAACCATATTTGGGCTTCGTGAACTTCCCTTGCAAATAAAAGAGATTGGATCACATTACAAAAAGCTAGATTAGCTCTTAAATCAATAACAGCATCAAATCAACAAAGCAGAAAAACATTCAGATCAACATTCCCTGTAGTGAGAATCTCAATCTGCTGAATTACATCAACTTTTGTCTGCACTCAAAATATCTTTCCCTTTATGGTGTTGGAAGGGCAAGGGCATAACACCAAAGCAAGGCCAATTGGACATCTCGGACGTTGGTGAAAAATGTCTTCAATCAATGAAATGCGAGAATAAAACAGTGGCAGGACTGAGAAAAGGGATGAATTAAAGGGACTGAATTCTAAGGCAATCCAATTAGGCAGAAAAGGAACAAAATAAACATTGAATACGATAAAATAGACTGAGACAAAAAAAGGATCCAGAAAAATAGAAACAAAAGGCATCTTAAATTGAAAAGTTTGAGCTACTTCAAAGTCACCACAAATTGGTAGCTGAAGAAATGAGACTTCAGTCATTCACTTTCCGGCCCCAGGCAGTTGCTTCACATTCAGTTATAATTATATGTTGTTAAAGCACACATTCACTATTAGTTCCTAGAATTACATTTCTTTGATGTTTAATTGCAATTCATCCATAAATGCAACAACATCGTAAAATTGAGGAAGAGATTAAAGGTAAGATGTCATTTCCATAACAGCAACTAATTTGCAGCAATAATAGATCAGCACGGAAGGAAACCATTCTGTCCATCATGTCTGCACCAGCTCTTGTATGGAAGAGCAACCAAGTTAAACTACATTCCTTACATTTTCCCCAATGCCCTGTAATTCCTTCCTTTCAGGTATTTAGCAGGATTCCATTTGAATGTGACAATTGAATCCACCTCTGTACTGACTCGTGCTCTATCCAAATATTTCTCCTCTGGTCATATTTGGCACTTTTCCTAAACATATTTATTCTTTGTCTGCTGGTTCATATCCCTTCTGCCAATGGAAAGAGTTTCCCCCTATATTTAGATCCTTCATAATTTTAAATATTTCCATTGGATCACCTTGTAACTTTGTTTGTTCCATGAGGAACAACTCCAGATTCTCCAACCTTTCCATATTTCGAAAAGCCTTATTCCTGGAACCTTTTTAGTAAATATATTTTGTAAACTCTCTCCAAAACCTAACATTATTTCAAATATGTGGTGGTGTTGATGTGAGACAGGACATGGACAGTAGAGATTTTGGATGATCTGATGAATTGCAAAATTGAACAGCGTGATACAGAAGTGTCCACTCATTACTTCAAACGAGAATAGAAAAACTGACCTACTTGAGAATCACTATTTATTGGCTAATCAAAATTGATCTGCGTATTTGCATCTTAATGTATTAACCTCTGCTAAGTATTGGCCTTTCACCTGTCAGATCTAAATCCACATTTTTTGCACAATGGTTTAAGATATCACGATGTCAAGATTGTCCAGCAATTAACGTAGGAATTCAACCATACTTTTTCTGCTGCACACTAATACTAGCACAAATGCATTCTTGTACAGGTAGTTGTTAATATTGTATCAACATTGAATGAAGATAACTTGGAACCCTTAAAGGTTTGCTCGATATAAAAACTGAAAGATTTTAAATTAATGTATTTTTGTTTAAATTTTGGTAAGCTTTTATAATTCCATACTCGTATGTATGATGAAAGGTATCTTTGGAGTTTGACATGTTTGATAACTATAAGTTTTGACATATCTCTCAAACTGCCTTATGCCTTATAAAGATTTATAAAGATTTCAGTTATATATTCTGTAATATATACCTGAAAAATGATCAAGTTGCAGGATATTGAATTAAGGGAGTTCCCATGATGCAATTACTAAAAGGGGCAGGGGGACGGCGTTCCCCTAGTTTTCAGTTTCCAGTTTCCATCCTGTGCGTGAATTCACAGCTTTATCCTGTGCTACTTAATCCAAGGGCGAGCGGACAGACGCACGAAAGCAATGATCATAGAACGGAATATATGACATTTTGGGTCGAGACACTTCTTCAGACAGAGTCAGGGGAAAGAGGAACAAGAGATACTAGATGGCCTCGGGGACAGGAGTGTTGGGTAATTGAGGGGAACTTCCTTTACTAAAGACAAATGAATGGAAGACATACCTATATAGAGGGGTGGAGAGAGAGTAGAGGGGGGGAGGGGGAAGAAAGGGGTAGAAGGGGAGGGGGTGTGAGGGGGAATGGAGAAGGGCGAGAGGGGGAGGTGGGTCGTTCCCTCACGGTCGCGGGGCAGCGCTCTCGCCCCTCCAGTCACCGTGCTTCACACACACAGCCCCAGCTCTCCCCTCTCTCTCCCCGGGGAGACGTGGTGAACAACACAGGGAGGGCCGGGCCGGGCCATTGGTTGGAGCAACATTTACAAACATCGGCCTCAGCTCACACCCGTCCACCCGGACGCCGGCATCCACACCCGCTGCCGGCCCTCTCCCTCCCTTCTCTCCTTCCCTTCCCTCCCTCCCTTCCCTTCTTCCCTCCCTCCCTTCTCTCCTTCCCTCCCTCCTTCCTCTCTCTATTTTCCCTTCTCTCCTTACCTCCCTCCCTTCTTTGTCTCCTTCCTCTCTCTCTTTTCCCTTCTCTCCTCCCCTCCCTTCTTTCTCTCCTTCCCTCCCTCCATTCTGTCTCTACTTCCTTCATTCCCTTCCCTCCTTCCTCCCTTTTCTCTCTCCCTCCCTTCTTTCCTTCCCTCCCTCCCTCACACACACACACACACACACACACACACACACACACACACACACACACACACACACACACACACACACACACACACACACACACACACACACACACACACACACACACACACACACACACACACACACACACACACACACACACACACACACACACACACAACTAAGTTGGGATGGAGTAGAAGCCCAAAATGTAATGCCTGGACTGGTTTTTCGCCAATAATTATTGGTTTACCAGGATCTAGTTAATTAATTTTTTTTTCCATTTTCACAGTCACTAAAACAAGTGGTATTGTAACTATGTACTTTTCAGAGGTGATCTACACATTTTGTTTGCTACTTGTGGACTTGCATGTGTGCAATGTTATATTAAAACTAGACCAAGTGCAGACCCGTTGGGTCTGTTCCCCCAACGTGCGATTGCGGGAAGAGGGGGGCAGCATGCGGCATCACACACACACACTAACTATCCCCCACCCACCCCCCCCCCCCCCCCCCTGCGCACACGCTAACTACCCCCTTGATATTAACGGGCAAATTAATATTATTAATTTGCCCGTTTACCCCATAACGGCCCTATCTACTGACGCAAAGCCCCCCAACTCGCAGCCACTTCCTGGATGGAGGTGAGAGAGGAGGCATTAGGACAGGTGTTATATCTCCTACGGTTACCTGAGGTGGGAATGGTTTGGGTGGGAAGCGATGAGTGAACCAAGGAGTTGCGGAGGGAGCAGTCTCTGCGGATGATGGAAAGGGGTGGAGATGGTAAGATGTGACTGGTGGTGGGATCCAGTTGGAGGTGACATGAATGTTGGAGGATGTGTTGGATGCAGAGGCTGGTGGGGTGAAAGTTGACAAACCAGAGGGACTCTATTCTTGTTCCGTCTGGGAGGGAGACGGAAGAAGAGCAGAACAATGGGACACAAAGGAGACGCAGGTGATGGATCCATCTATGTTAGCTGGGGGGGAAGCCACATTTACTAAAGAATTGTCCTAGAATGGAAAGTCTCATTGCAAACAGAATGACTTTTTCAGAATGGAAAGTCTCAAGAGTTCATTTTGTTAAACGGCTGGAGCTAAATAATTGTCATGGGCAGTGACAGTGATACTTTGAAAGGCAAACAAAGAAGATTGTTCCATTGCCAAACTATATACAATCTTCGCGTCCAATGCCATTAATCAACTTGGATGCTATTTTTTCAAGCCAGTCTATAGCTGGTAAGGGCACTCCTCTCTCCCACCAGAGTATTTTGAACGCCATAAACTGTGAACTCTGATGTATAATTGTATTAATTTGTGAAAATCGGGATTTATTTTGCGGAACTGATCCATGATCTGCTTCTCTGTCTGAACTGTAAATCTGTTATCCTTGCAAAACTACGAGCAATCTCCATCTGGCGCAGAGCGTAACAATGAAAGCCACAAGTTATGTTAGCGGGGGAAGGAGAATTTTACAGCATGTTACAGCCAAAGACAATTGCATTCAGGAAAAAAACTCTCCCAAATTTGATCCATATGTTTTCATGGTGTAAAGAATGAACTGCAGAAATAGTACAAGCTGGCAATTCTTGCTATTAACTGCACTGAAATTACTTCACCGAAGAACCAGGCTTAGAGGCAGTTGCCTTTTATAGAAGCGATCAGCACAAATGACTCGAGTAATGTGTGCAGCTTCTTTACTGGTATTCTGTGCAGATTGCTGCCATGAATCTGTCCGCATTTGTTGATCTGGCCACTGACATTTGCATTGCTGTGTTTGGTATTCATAATGCAACCTCGATCTTGGTCTTCAGCTAACTCTCAGTTTCGACACATCTGTTGATGCAGTATTTCAGATTCAGAAAGTGGGGAGTCTAAGCAATTAATGGTTTTATGTCCCTCTTGCAGCCTAATAAATAATAATAATAAATACTTTATTAATCCCCTTTTCAGGGGAAATTCAGATGTCCTCGCAACACACTAATAAAAATACAACATAACATTCAAGAAGAAATTTAACATAAAAACATCCCCCCACAATGGTTCCCACTGTGAGGGAAGGCACAAAGTCCAGTCCCCATCCCCTTGTCCACCCCATAGTCAGGTCTATTGAGGCTTCCGCAGTCGCCGCTACAGGGCCCGATGTTTCAGGCCCTTCTTCGCCGGGTGATGGTGCTCCGGCGTCGGGAGAATCCGCTCAGCAGCTTGGGAGGCCTGGAACGGCCACTTCCTTACCGGAGACCACGGCCTCCGAATCCGACAGGCCGCGCTGGATGGAGCTCCACCACTGGCAATCTCAGTGAAAGATCCCACGCTCCCGATGTTAAAGTCAGCGCCGCCGCCCGTGACTGGCTGCACCACATACTTGCAGCTCCGCGATGTTCAATCGGCGGTCTCAGCAATCCGGAGCTCCAGCGCGGCGATCCGGGCAAGGCATCTCCCGCTCCACTCTGTGATAGCGTTCCAGCGCTGTGCGGCTGACGAAGCCGTGGTTCTAGCCAGTCCCGTCAGGAAACGCCACTCCAGACCCCGATGGTAGGAAAACTGCCTCTCCGACCAGGTAGGGACTAGGAAAATAAGTCCCCCCCCCCCCCCCCCACCACCAAGCTTAAAGATTAACAGAGCTCCAGGAAATGGATGAAACCAAATCCTAATGTTTAGCATTTCTGGCGTGCTCAATTAAGATGTTTCCAACCCTGCCAATACTGAGTTCCAAATTGTATCTCTACATCCTGAAGGTCAATGGAATGAAAGGTGATATAAGGAATTGCCGATGCTGGTTTATGAAAAAAGACACAAAGTGTTGGGGTAACTCCGCGGGTCAGGCAGCATCTCTGGACAACATGAATAGGTGACGTTTTGGGTCAGGATCCTCCTTCTGACACGAAACATCACCTATACCTGTGCTACACAGTGGACAGCTTGATTGTAATGATGTATAGTCTTTTACGTGACTAGATAGAAAGCAACAAAAAGCTTTTCACTCCGTCTTGGTACATGTGACAATAGTAAAATAAACTAAACTGAAAGGTGCAGTAATGATATTCAGATCAGTGAATAACAACAAACTACACTGAGTATGTTGTCATTATGTTTGACCTTGGATTGCAAAGGTGGGAACAGGAGTGAAAGTTGGCTCAAAGTTTTAGAGATACATCATGGAAACTGGGCCTTGGGCCCACAGGATCTACTTTGACCACCGTTCACCCTGCACACAACTACTATGCTATCCATTCCTTAGAAATGAGAGGCAATTTACAGAGGCTAGTTAACCTACAATCTGCATGTCTTTGGGATGTGGGAGGAATGTGGAACAGGGCCCCAGTGAGACCACATCTGGAGTATTGTGTGCAGTTTTGGTCTCCAAATTTGAGGAAGGACATTCTTGTTATTGAGGGGGTGCAGCGTAGGTTGATATAATCGAGCGGCTGGGCTTGTACACTCTGGAATTTAGAAGGATGAGAGGTTATCTTATTGAAACGTATAAGATTATTTAGGGTTTGGACACGCTAGAGGCAGGAAACATGTTCCCGATGTTGAGGGAGTCCAGAACTAGGAGCCACAGTTTAAGAATAAGGGGTAAGCCATTTAGAACAGAGATGAGGAAATACTTTTCACACAGTTGTGAGTCAGTGAAATTCTCTGCCTCAGACGGCAGTGGAGGCCAGTTCTCTGGATTCTTTCAAGAGAGAGTTAGATAGAGCTCTTAAAGATAGCGGAGTCAAGGGATATGGGGAGAAGGCAGGAACGGGAAACTGATTGTGGATGATCAGCCATGATCACATTGAATGGCAGTGCTGGCTTGAAGTGCTGAATGGCCTACTCCTGCACCTATTGTCTATTGTCAAAGGCCATAATTATCAGTTATGTTTTCCCCTCTTGGTCTCTCTTCAGTTTTTAATATACTTATTTCTATAAATTCTCTGCAATTAATAAAGTTTATCTTAATCAGAAATAATAGTGTTTTAAAATCACATTTTTTTTACAGGAAAGGCATGGATACAATTCATGGAATTTCCCTCAACTACCTAAGTTTTAAATATTTAAATTGGAAGTGGGAGAAGTATTCTTTTCACTTTCCATTTAGGAAATCAAAATTAATGGGAGTATGAGGATCAAATGTAATCAGTAGAATCTAAGAACCATGTGGTGTGAATAAATATTTGGACTTATAAGGCAACTCCAAGTGATCTGCCCCTGGTGCATTTTGTTCTACGCATCCTGTTAATTACAGTCTGATAATTAGGTAAGCAACTGCGACCTCTGCTGACAAGTCGCGGTATAAAGCATTAACAATATCCAAGGTTGGGTGTAATATTGAGATGCAAGAAACTGCAGATGCTGCATTCTTGAGTAAAACAAAAGTGTTGGAGTATCTCGGTGGGTCAATTGGCATCTATGGAGTGAATGGATAGGTGAAGTTTTGCGTTGAGACCGTTCTTCAAAGTCTTCAGATATTTTCACTTTTTTCCCCAATATACAAATTGCTATTTTATATCTCTTTGCTGAAAACAAGGATGGCACAACTGGTAGAGCTGCTGCCTAACCGCATCAGAGAACCGAGTTCGATCCTGACTTCAGTTACTGTCTGTGCTGAGTTTGCACACTCTCCTGTGATTGAGTGGGTTTCCTCCAGGTGCTCTGGTTTCCTCCCGTGTTGCAAAGACATGCAGGTTTTGTAAGTTGATAGGTCCAGAGTGAATGAGAAAGTGAGATAACATAAAACTATTGTAAACAAGTAGGACAATGGTCGGCGGGGCCTTGGTGTGCCGAAGGATGTCAAGGTTTCCATGCTGTATCTCTAAACCAAAGTAAAAGCCGTCACATATAACAAGGAACTATAGATGCTGGGTTACCAAGAAAAGACAAAATGCTGGAGTATCTCAGCGGGTCAGGCAGCATCCCTGGAGAACATGGATAGGTAATGTTTTTGGTTAGCACCCTTCTTCAGACTGATTGCAGGGGTGGAAGGAAAGAAAGCTAGAAGAGTGGAGGGGCAGGACACAGCATAGCAGATCATAGATGAGCTCAGGCAAGGTGGGGGTTTGAACACTAGGTCAGAGATGAACACACACAAGGTGTGAGACAACGAGATTAAAGAGTTATGGTGCAGCTAGAGATTGTTGACTTGCACATTTTTTTAGGAATATAGATGGAGAGGGAGGGGGAACGTAAGGGGAATGTAGACTATGAATGGAAAGATTCTTAACAGCATTGATACATAGAGGGATCTTGGAGTCAAAGTCCAGAGATCCCTGAAAGTGGCAACACAAGTAAATAGAGTGGTAAGGAAGGTGGTATACAGTACTTGTCTTCTTTGCCAGGACTTTATCAGGACATTGTGTATAAGAGTCTGGAAGTTATGTTGTAGCTTAAAAGGACTCTGCTGAGACTGCATTTGGAATATAGTGTGCAGTTCTGTTTGAGGGGGTGCAGAAGAGGTTTCTCAGAATACTGTCTGGTTTAGTGTAATAGCTATAAGGAGAGGTTAAACAAACATATTATTTTCTTGGTGGCGTTTTGGAGGCTGCAGGGTGACCTTATAGAAGTTTTTGTTAATTATAAGAGGCAAGATAAGGTAGACAATCAGAATGTTTTTCTGAGGGTTGAAATGTAAAGTCTAGAGGCTTTAAGGTGAGAGGGTCAACATTTATAAGAGATGGTTTGGGGCAAGTATTTTACAGAGAGAATGATGGGTGTCAGGAATATGCTGCCAGGGGTGGTAGTGGAGGCAGATACAATAGGGCCATTTAAAAAGCTTTTTGATAGGCAAATGGATATGCTGTAAATGGAAGAATATGGATTGCGTGCAGGCAATGGAGATTAATTTAACTAGGCATCATATTCGGCACAGACCAAGAATGGCTTTTTCCTGTGCTCCATAATGTTCTTCATTAAGGAAGGACAAGACATTAGGGAACATCTGATCTGACGCCAGTGATGGATATAGTTACTAGAAAGAAATACTTTGACAGAACACATATAATACTGACGAATAAACTTGCAATTCCAAAATTGCTTTTAATGTGGAGATGACTGGAGATTTTCTTTACATATGAGGTGGAGGGATCTGAGGGGACAAATATATAACCATTTACAATTTACAGAGGCTGATTAACCAAAAAAGCTACATTTCTTTGGGATATGGGAGCACTCAGAGGAAACTCACACAATCACAGGGGGAACATGCAAACTCCACACAGATAGCACCTGATGTCAGGATTGAATACTGGTCACGGGCATTGTGAGAAGGAAGCTCTACCAGCTGTGCCACCCTGTGCATCCTGGATTCTTTCAGAATGAGGGCATTTTGCGAAGGTGCTTTTGAGAAGGCATTTATAGAAGTGGGATGATTATTTCAAGAGGAATTGGGACAAATAAGTAACCTGTTGGGAACTGATATTGACTTAGTGAGCTAAATCTTCTTGTGTATGATGTGCACAGCCTAAAGGTGTAGGTCAACTTGTTCTAGGGGTGGGAGATTGCAACCTGCACATGGTCCGCCCTGTTTTGCCAAATGCAATTAACCTGGCGTGCACAATCAAATTAAATCAAATAGAACAAGTTGCCTACAACTTTAGACTGTGCACGCCACACGCAAGAATAAGAACAACAACAACTTGTTCCATTTGATCAATTTGTTTGTGCACGTTGGGTTGATTGCATTTGTCGAAACAGGGTGGACCACGTGAAGGTTGCATTCTCCCACCCCAGTGAGCTAAGTGCC
This sequence comes from Leucoraja erinaceus, assembly GCF_028641065.1. Taxonomy (NCBI): domain Eukaryota; kingdom Metazoa; phylum Chordata; class Chondrichthyes; order Rajiformes; family Rajidae; genus Leucoraja; species Leucoraja erinaceus. Next base: position 104,664,701 of record NC_073377.1, on the reverse strand, counting down.
ATCCTTTGTATCATGATAAGTATTCGTTATGGGATAATAAAGGCTACGGAAAGATAAACGTAGCACTGGGGTTAATTTCCAGATGGAATTGTAGAATGTAATGTCATTTTAAGCATTGAACAACCTTCTCTCTCTCCGTATTAGACTGGAGGGTTGTTGGTGTACCTGTCTCTTAACATTGTAACAGTTTCATAGCCAGAAGCAAGATGAGACAATTTAGCGGTTACATTGCTTAATTGAAGAACCTATCGCTGCTTTGCAATTTTGACATTGCAAATCAAGTTGCTCTGTCCATAGAACTGGCATTGTTGAATGCTGGGGAATGTTGCCCACCCCAAGAATCTGCCACAGCTGCTGTTCACAGTCAATGGTCGTGACTTTAGGTGTAAAGGGTTTAAAGCCGAGGAATTATAGCCAACCCTCAATCTTTCAATGAGTTATCCTGTGGGAAAAGATTTGTTTTTGTACACACTGAGTACACAGGATTAGTCACTACACAAGCAATAATAGCAAGAAGTTTGTTTTATTAGCCTTGCTAAGACAGCCAACTCAAATAAAAGGTAAAGCAAAAACAATATTTATCATGTAGGAACAAGCAATCAGAAATTGCGATGTAGTCGTGTACATTTTACATAGAGTACATGTAGAATTCTGTGAAAAAGAGAATAAAAAATTCCAGGTGCTGGTAAATAGTTACTGCAAGTGGTTGAAATGCAACATTTGAATTTATTTACCACTATAAATTAATGTTGAATTGTCATATACATGGGGACCAGAATAATGACATTCTTACTTGCTGTGCCTTTGCTGGTACACAATACAACTAGGGCGGCATGGTGGCGCAGCGGTAGAGTTGCTGCTTTATAAGGAATGCAGCGCTGGAGACCCAGGTTCGATCCCGACTACAGTTGCTGTCTGTACGGAGTTTGTACGTTCTCCCCATGACCTGCGTTGGTTTTCTCTGAGATCTTCGATTTCCTCCCAGACTCCAAAGATGTACAGGTATGTAGGTAAATTGGCTTGGTAAATGTAAGAATTGTCCCTAGTGTGTAAGGGGCTAGTGTTAATGTGTGGGGATCGCTGGTCGGCGTGGACCCGGTGGGCAGAACGGCCTATTTCCGCCCTGTATCTCTAAACTAAACTAAACAAATATACAAACAATAATACAATAGATTATCAGTTTACTAGGTAACCAGATTATAGCAGTGCAAACGGAAGTACATAGTATAACCTTATACAAAGTCCTTAATAGTTCAAAGATTGTGATTAGAGTTGTGCAGTATGGTTCAAGAGCCCGATGGTTAATGGGATGAAGCTGTCCTTGAACAAAGAGGATATGGTTCTCAGGTTCAATACCTTCTTCCCCATGGTGGCAGCAGAAAAGAGTGTGGCCAGAGTAATGTGGTGAGTCTTTGATGATACTAGTTTTCCCCTTTGAGAAAGTATTTCCTGTAAATCACCTTGATGATGGGGAGGTTGATACCCATGAAGGACTGGGCAATGTCCACCACTTTCTGCAGCCGTTTTAATTCTTGGACCTTCATGACCGAAGCTGGCCCTAATGCTTATGCTCTCCACTATACACCTGCAGAAATTACAGTATCGATGAGTTGAGATCTAAATGTTTTTGCCATGGCTTACTTGAAGGACTAGTTTCCGATAACAGATCTGCTTTCATCTAGTATTAGAGCAAGAAGAAGTATGAAGACAGAACATGAATACAAAAAAATGAGATTTTTTTTTCTCAAACCCTTGTGTCATCAATGAAGCACAGAAATGACAACATATTAAATCATGTGAATTAAAACAATTTGTGTAAAGAGAATAAATTGGGAGATTTACAACCAATAAACAAATGATTTTTACAGTAAAATAAATTGGATTGATTTACTGAATTGATGGATTGCACACGAGGATCTGAAGATTGCAACCTGGTGTAAAAATGATGAAGGAACAAATCGTGCAAATGGTTTAATGTCAATATTGAAAATCTTCATAAAGCTAAGCTGATTAGGAGGAGCCACCATTTCTTTGTGAAAGGCGCAATGTAGATTATACTAAAATAATAATGTTTTCTTTGTTAAGAATCACTGAATTAGTAAATGAAAGGGATGTGATGTTATGATTTAAAATGATAGAAATTTAATCCCATAACAATGTTTTTTCTCTGTTATATAATTGAAAATGGATTATTTTTCTGCAGTGAAATACAGCTACCAACTTCCTGACAAGTTGGATAACAACTTCATAACATAGAAAATAAGTGCAGGAGTAGGCCATTCAGCCCTTCGAGCCTGCACCGGCATTCGATATGATCATGGCTGATCATCCATCCATGAAAGACATTTACTCTCTCCACCAGTCACACTTTAAATGGTGTCTTTGTCTATGCAACATTCTTTCTGCAATATTCCAGTGGAAATTTGGACTGAGTTGACTATTGGCTCCTCCTGTAATTAACATTCCAGTAATACCGCACTAGAATGGGAGTCCTGTTAGTGAAATCTTTCACTTGACTTCCAAAACTAAAGTCCTAGTTGGTTCCTCTCCCCCATTCCATTAACTTAATTATAGCACAAAATGATTCAAAGTCCTGAATATGCCTTTAGGTACTTCTCTCATCGAGTCACAGAACAGGGAAACAGGTCTTTCAGACCATCTTGTCCATTCCGACCAAGATGCCCTAACTATACTAGTCCCATCTGCTTGTGTTTGGCCCATATCCCTCTAAATCTTTCCCATCCATTTACCTGACCAAAGTATTTTAAATATTGTTATAGTACCTACCTCAACAACCTCCTCTAGTAGCAATGTTACAAAATTTTGAGATTTAAAAAATCAAGTCTGCAATTTATCCCATCAGATAAAGCATAAAAAGAAGTTTAATTTGACACCTAATTCACTTCATATCTCAAGTAATAAAAAAGTTATGGCCATTTTCATACTCGGAAATTAGCATCTTGTTCCCTATTGATTTTCTATGGACATAACAAAAAAGCTGTGATCATGGACAGTCAAAAGCCCATAACCTTCTTAAAAATTAAGAGAACTGAATGAAATTTTCAGTTATCATAGATTGAACCATTCTGAAACAAATATAAAATAATCTTACTTGGATGACCTGAAATTAAAGCATATAATTAGTTAGTTACCCAATTGGAGCTAATTTCAAACTTCAATTACTAGATCTAAACATCTATCTATTTCTTAATAAATGATTAACATTTTTAAATAGCCTAAGTGTCCAAATAATATTCACAAATAATTCACAATAAAACATGATTTTTAAATCTCATTTACATCAATTTATAGGCCAAATGGAAGGAATTTAGTGTTTAATTGCTGTAAATTAAAGTCCCAATTTTAAATCAGCTTTCTAGTGGGTTCCTGTGAACGCGCTGGTTTAGAACGTTCACATTGCAGTGGATTTGTGCCCTCAAATGCCCAGAAAAGTACTGCGGGATATAAAGAGCCCAAAATGAGCTACTCGCTATAGAAAACTTTATATACAGGGTTCTTAAGAAGCCCCTTTTAATGTAAAAATAAGGTACATACCTTTAATTGTTTGCTTTATAAAACCCTGGGGCTGCGAGAGGTCGCGGGTTTAGATTTTTTAAACTACTATAACTATTATACAAGGCCATAAAAACTAATAATACCTTTTGCGACGGGGTCTTTCAGCGATTTTTCGTTAATGATTTACTAGGCTGAACATTTTCAATTGCAACAGCCTAGTAAAAATCGCGTTTTAAACCCGCCCCCTCTAAACAGCACCAAAATCGTGCGCACGGGCTGGGGTAGATTCTCAATGACAATTCAGGTAGGTTTTGTAACATACCTACCTCTAGCAGCTCATTCCACTCATTAATAAACCCAAACTTAAAACCTTAAACTGTTATATAATTTGTTTTGATTATATTAGAAAACAAGATTAAGCCATTTCAACCTATTATCTATGTGACAAATGAGATGGCTGCAATTTGTAGTGTGTTGTCAACTATAAAAGCAAAAATAGAACATAGAATATTGACCGTGGAAATGGAAGACTACAGGCAGAGTACTGCCAAAAAGAATGAGTTTATATATCTCCTTGGTCCTAGCTGAGATGAGTTGAAAGGCCTGTCAACGCTACATTACTCTTCATGTCTAATATGATTATGTTTAAGATCTGAGCATAAAGGATGAAAATGTCCTTACCACTGACCACTTTGTTGGAACGCTCCAAAATGAAAGAAAACTGGCTTGTTATTTAGTGGAGAGTTTTGCAGAAAATCTTCTTAAGAAATAAAGGTCTATCTATATTCAAGGTCTATCTCGGACACATTGCCTTTCTTGATCTCTCAGTCTACATCTCATGGATCAGACTATCAACTGATGTCTACTGCAAATCTACCGACTCCCAGTTACACTTCCTCCCATCCTGCTTCTTGCAAAGATGCTATGCCCTACTCTCAATTCCTCCATCTTTGCTGCATCTGCTCCCAAGATGAAGTTTTACATTCTAGGCCATCTGAGATGTCTTCTTTCTTGGCTTCTCCCCCTTCTGTCATAGATCGATCCTGCACCTGGATCTTCGCTGTGTGCCGTGGTTCTGTTCTCACTCCTCCTCCCCCTGATGGAACAAGGTTAGAGCTTCCCTGGCCCTAACCTTTCACCCAACCAGCCTTCGCATTCAACACATCATTCTCCAACATTTCTGCCAACGCGATCCTACCACCGGTCTCAACTCTCCAACGTGATCCCACCAACAGTCACATCTTCCCAATCCCATCCTCCAGAAAGATAGCTCCCTCTGCAACTTTGGTACTCTCATCCCTCCCACCCAAACCCCTCTCTCCCCTGAATCATCAGGATATGTTACAACCATTGCTATACTTCCTCCCTTGCCTCCATCTAGGGACCCCAGCAACCTTCCAGGTGAAACAGAGCTCAATGAGCACCCATCCTAACCTCATTTACAGCATCTGGTTTTCCTGATGTGGCCTTCTGTACATGGAAATTGGTGCAAGGGGACTTGGGAGTGCTGGTGCAGGATGCTCAAAATGTTAACTGGCATGTTAAATGTATAGTAAGGAAGGCAAATGCAGTGTTGGAGGACTAGAATATGAAAATAGGGATGTAATGCTGAGGCACAGGTCAGACCTCATTTGGAGTATTGTGAGCACTTTTGGGCCCCACATCTGGGGAGGGATGTGCTGGCATTGGAGACGTTCCAGAGGAGGTTTATGAGAATGATCCCTTGGATGACTGGGTTTACGAATGATGAACGTTTGATGGCATAGGGTCTGAAATCGCTGGACTTTAGAAGGATGAGGGGAGATCTCCTTGAAATTTACCGAATAATGAAATGCCTGGATAGAGTGGATGTGGAGAGGGTGTTTTCACTAGTGGGAGAGACTAGGACCAGAGGGCACAGCCTCAGAGTAAAAGGACATACTTTTTATTTGGATGTACCCAAGGAGGTGAGGAGGAATTTCTTTAGTCAGAGGGTGGTGATTACATGGAATTCATTACCACAGACGGCTGTGGGGGCCAAGTGATTGGGTATTTTTCAAGTGGAGATTGACAGATTCTTGATTAGATTCTTGATTGTTCATGTTGTCTAGAGATGCTGCCTGACCCACTGAATTACTCCAGCACTTTGTGTCCTTTAGTGTAAACCTGGCAGCAGTACAGCCATACAGTTTGGTGTCATGCTATATAACACAGTGCCCTATAAGGTGGTAATCCTTAAATCTATCATTTAATACTAGCTATTAAAGGATTTATAATGTCAATGACAGCTTCAAAACTAATTAAAAATGACACCAAGTGTGAAGAGTTTTCTTTACTATTTTGAATTTAGTATTCAGCGCTTTGATTTTAAGAATGGTTTCCAACTAGATTTAGCTTTGTGTGCATCTGTCCTGTCTCCAGGTGCGGAAAAAAAGCAAAGCCTGCAATTCTGGATTGTGTGAAGGAGATGAACTCATTTCAATCAACAGTAAGTCTTGTTCAGAATTAACCCATTCAGAAGCCATGCAGCTGATCGATGGGGCAAGTGATACCCTGCAAATTCTCATTAAAAGGTAGATAGAGCTTCTTGTGTTAAAAACTATTGCTTCTTCATTTGTTGAAACATCTATGCTTCATATTTTGCAATAACAGAACTAAACAGTAAAATGCAGGAAACAGCAAACAACAAGTTCTAATAATCTAATTGACCCAAGAACAAAGCAATAATTAGTGTATTCTGCAATTTTCATAAACTGTGCACTTTCCTTAAGTTGTTTCTCTACCTTGTGGCTTGGACTTAAGTAATGTTTGCTGTTTCCTGGATTTTAATGTCATTAAGGAGAGTAACTATGCTTTGCTCTGCAGTGTAATATTGCAAAGATTATTTATAGAGTGATAGAGTCACACAGCTCAGAAACAAATGCATCAGCCCACCAAATGTATGCTGATCACATGACACCCATTTACAGTAATATTCTCCCCTTATTGTGCGAACATTTTTAAACAAAAGGCAATAGACGGAGATACATTCCCACATAGAAGGATACAAACATAACCTGTGGCAATCTGCGCACGGCTCTTTGCAAGATTATGTCAACTACTTACAATACATCTAGACCACTAGTAGAGAACCAAGTTGACCCAAGAGATTCCAGCCTGTCACGGACAAGGAAGAAATGGAATCATTCAGCTTACCTGACTTAGATTACAGTCCCTGGCAGTCTTTCACAAAGTTGCAGTTACAGCAGTGGAATAATTTGTGGAGTAGATCATTATACCCTCTGAGCTAGTGAAGTCCATGTGACAGTTAGTGGGCCATAGCAAGAAGCACAAAATGAGGCTGAGAGAAAAGAAAGCACATAAACAAAAATGCAGACACCATTGTTGCACAAGGGCTGAAATGTGATGTTTGTAAAGGTAAAATGTGTCAATATTTGCGAGAGCTGTCACTGCTGCAGAAACATTAATTATATGAGTCATATGTGTTTCTTGTTTTGCTACTCCCAGAAAATTACTGGTCATTGGCATATTGGGGGCTAATGTAGAAAGTTATTCCTATGCAAGTGGCATTTTGAAGAAAACAGTAAGCAATCAATCACACCATCAAAATGCCTGCAAAATGCCACCATTAAGTTATCCTGCAACTGATAAAGATTTGACCTTTTAATATTATATTTGCAATTCGATTGATTTGTTGATTGCTTTCATTTTCTTTAAAGTTTAATTAAGTTCAGGCAGGCTGTTAAAAATGGCTGTAAATCTGAATGATGACTTCCAGAGTCTTTTCATCATTCTGAATGTCTGACTCACTAGTGCTTCACGGCTGCAATTTTAGCCCCCTGGTTTCTATATCTTCAATGTATATTTAGGTAATCAGATTAGAAACCTGTTACTTGATAGTTTGCACATACAACTGCTGATTGGTGCTCTTAATTTCTGTGTCACTGGTCTAAATGCAATCCCTGACGATTGCATGATACTCTCTGACCTAAAAGAACATTACATATCTTGACCATACATTCCTGCAATGACGAAGGTTTCACCACTGATGCGTGTACCTAATTTTGAACTTCTCCGAATGAAGAAAGATTCTAAAACTTTAAAAGTTCAGGTTTTGGTTGTGATTTAACTACAGATAATTTGAGAGTTCACTCATGATGGAAACAAAGCCCCAGCAGTTTGTGAATCAGTACATTTAAACAACATCACTGGTATCAGAAATTGTGCAGACATTTTATGTGATATCAGCGTACATTATCAAGGTGCTCTGGGCTGTCAAGACCACAATTCTATCTCAGCTGTGCATTTTACAGACTACCTGATTTCCATTTCAGTTTAATTCAATTTGCAAATCCACCCCTTGGTTTGTTTTTGCGACACCTGTTCCATATATTGCTTATAAGCCTTGCAACAGAAGGCAAAGTTATAATAAACACGAGACTACTATAAATAATAAGAATATTGGTGAAAGAATAAAGTGAATTACAAAGGTTTTTATGTATCTAATTGTTGTGAGGGTTTCTTGTAATCCCTTTAGATCCATCAGTGAGAAAGCTGATGAGCCACAGTATACAGTAAATGAAGAAACAAGAAGCAGAGAAACCGTAGAAACGACACTACAAATCGCCGGAAGGAAAGCATCAGCCAAGCAGAACCTTCCTTTTGAGCTTTACATCTCTGAGTCTCAGGACGAGGCTTACTATGGAGAGACAGAAAGTGACACAGATGTTTCGGGGAAAAGAGAAGAGAGACAGAGCAGCTCAAGGTTGTTATTAAAAGAATGTGGCAGCCCTGGGGAATTGCTATTGCAAGGTACCTGCCGTACGGAGCAGAGAAGAAACCAGCACTCAGGCATGGTGGAATTCCAAGTGTCTATTGCTCAAGGGATGGATGGTGGTCCAGAGACATCTGCTGTCACTGTCACTGGTTTGGATAAAATCAATTCTGCAACCGTGGATGAAAATCTGCTGCAAAAAGATAACAAGAATAATGAATTAGCTGCATCAGAGACAGATGAAAATGCAGCAGTCCAGATAGCCTCTGCTACCAAGCTACTCCAGAGCAAGATTGATAAAAAGGTCAAGCTGGTTGATAGTGAGGTTCAAATGGATTCCTATCAGTCCAGGATGGATCTGTTTCTGGATTCCTCTGACAGAGAATACAGTGGAAAGGAGGCCTCCACGTCTGAAGTTGGCAGTGGCTGTGCTGACTCTCAGGCTGAAGAGGGATGGTCAAAAACTGATAGCACGCCTCCTTTCCCTATTGGAATTTCATCAGAGGGAACAGAGCACGGGTCAGAAGGGACACACTCAGGAAAGGATTTGGCAAGAACCCACAAACACCGTGCAAGGCAAGCCAGTGAGTACAATTGTTCTGGTAAATTTATACAAGAAGGAGTTTTTGTGTTGTTAATTTTATTTCCCTAAGAAGATCCAATAAGGCAGTGTACTAATGTGTTACTTGTGGCATTAAATAGCAACAGATCCAATCTGCAGACTGATGATGCTTGCAGAACTGAGTTTGACAGACACAAGCAGTTGCAATCCAGGGAGTTATCTGATCCCTTGAAATAGCAAATCTTTACTCCAGTGAAAAGGGAACTCAAATTTTTTTCTGTCTTGTATTCAGGAGGATAACCTTCGATGCTGTAAGGATATTAAGATTTTTTTGTACCCTAGTTTCATTTGGATTAGTTTTAATGGTTATTACGTGATCATTTCAATATTTCTTATGGAATATAAAAATAGACATACAAGCTTTAGTTTATAATTCAAGGGTTCCTATCGATGTTAGGCATTACATATTAACAATAGTTCCATTTGTAAAAATTCTAGGACTCATTTGGTAAGTGCATGGGACAGGTAAACAAGGTAACTGATTTCAATTGTCAAGTAATTGCATTGCTCCTGTATTTGTTTGTTTAGGAATATGGAACACATTCAAGTCATTCTGATTATGATTTTGTGTAATAGTTAGCTGTGTTCTATAGTTAACAGATCAGTGGTTTAATATACTTAATTATAAGAAAATCCTCCTGAAGTTTATACAATTAACAAGTGAAATTAAAAGTAGTTTTAAAAGTATTAGAATTTTTCAGTTTTGTTCTGTTGTACAAATGCAAATTTCTAACCCTTTATGATGACCTCAAGTAATTACATGAGGTAAACACAAAAAAGTATTTTTGATAACATTCATATAATAAGTACACAACTAAATACATATACTGTAGACACAGTGTTATTTCCTAAATGTATAGATAATAATAGCCTGAACTTTAAAAGAAATGCTTTTATGCAGGTCAGTTTTTATATTTAACCTATATTTAAATCAAATAATTGAAAGCATAATATAAATTGATGCAATGTAAATCTAATTATAGTTTAGAAGTTTATTGTATATTTCTATTCCTTAACATTTTTTTTTATGCCACTTATTAGAAACAATTACAATTCAGATGTATAATTAACATACTTAAGTATATTTAAGTATATTTTTTATTTTTAAAGCTATGCTTTAGTGTGGTACAATAGTTATTTATAATCTTTTTATATGATATTACAAGAGATATTAGCTCATACTAGAATATTTATGCCTTTTGAAATCCACAGTTTACACTATTTTCACATTTCAATAAAATCTTAGAGGCAAATAAAATGTTAAATGATAGAGCAGCTTTCAGTTTATCCTACAAATTCAGTTAACCATATAGAAGTTGAGTTTAACTTCCAAATTTAATTTTCAGTACAATTATTTCTGATAACAGATGCTGTGTGCACTTTTGAAAGATGATGATGATGTGTTTGATGTGTTTCCAACAGAAATTCGTCGGAGTGAAAGTCTGTCAGAAAAACAGGTTAAAGAAGCCAAGTCAAAGTGTAAAAGCATTGCCTTGCTCTTGACGGCAACTCCAACACCCAGCTCCAAGGGGGCGTTAATGTTTAAGAAGCGTCGCCAGAGAGCAAAGAAATATACTTTGGTGAGCTACGGGACTGGAGAGTTCGATCCCGACGACGATCAAGAGGACTCCATAGAATTCACTTTGATACCAACCAGTGACTCTGATCTTGACGAGGACTTTTGTGCCGATGTCAACTCAGCCCAGGTTGTGACATTTGATTGGGACATAGGCCTTGTGGAAGTTGAGAAGAAGGAGAAGAGTGAGAAGGAAATGCAAAGGTTGCCAGATACCAAGGGCAAAGGTGCCCTACTGTTTGCCAAGAGGAGACAGAGGATTGATCAGTACACAGCCGAACAAGAAGAAATGAAGAGAGCAGGGGCATCTGAAGTTGCCTCCGCTCAATGTATCACAGCAGAAAATTATTACCAAACCAGTAAAAGCAGTGTTAACAATTCAACATTCACAATTCAAAATCATACCTCAGAAAATTATGTTGATGTGAGTAAGTTCCATGGAATTGATAATGTCAAAGGAGTCAGAGGAAGATCCAAAATGGTTCACCAGAATGTGAAGGCCCCTGAAGACAACAGAGCAGGGGCGACAAACAGAACAGCTACTCCATTCCCCGGTGTGTCGAATCGAGCTGCAGCTCCTTTCTCTCCTACGAGAAGGGCAATGAGCTCCATGTCAGATTTACCTCCCCCACCCAGCTATTCTTCCATCAACCAGCCACCAGCTGACAACATCTACCACGCTACCTCTCCTCCTTTGGTTACCAATGCTCAACCCGCCATTTGGGCTCCAACAGGAATTGCTGGAGAGCAAATAGCATCAAGAGATGAGCGGATCTGCGTGCCTGCGATAAGAACAGGAATCCTACAAGACGCCAGAAAACGGAACACCGCTAAGCCAATGTTCACTTTTATTGACCGTCCTAAGGTAGCTCCAAATCCAGAACTGCTTTCCATGGTCAAAGGTAAGACAGACAAACGTAAAGGAATAGATCAGCCTGGTGGAGGTTTTGAGTCAGGACCTGAAGAAGATTACCTTAGTTTAGGTGCAGAAGCATCAAATTTTTTACAGACCCCTGCTCTAAAGCAGAAGACACCTCCGCCAGTCGCACCAAAACCAACTGTTAAGAGCCCTCCCTCTGGGGCTATCCCAATGTTACCGCCGTTACCATCTACAGAAGCAACCCATGATCAAGCTCCAGACAAACCTTCCGAAAGCACTAATCAGACGGCAGTAATGTTTCATTTGGTTCAACCTGTTAATACCTGCTACCAGCCCCAAGGTGTTACTAACCAGTTTACATCTTCAGCAAGATCCCGATCAGTAGCATCAGCACATTCATATGCTTCAAAAACACATCTCACTACTCCCATAGCAAATTCTGCAGCAGCTGGTGGTATGGGTCCAGCCTATGAAATGCCAGCTTTGAAAGGTAAAGGAGCACAGTTATTTGCAAGAAGGCAGTCTCGAATGGAGAAATTCATAGTAGACTCATCAACGGTCAAGGCCAGACAAGCACGAGCAGCATCCCCTACCCCTTCCATGCCGGCATCTTGGAAGTATTCATCTAATATAAGAGCACCTCCCCCTTTGGCTTACAATCCTATTCACACTCCATCTTATCCTCCTGGTATTTTGAAAGCACAAACACAATCTGCATCTTCATCTAAGTCAAATAAAGGTGCTAAGGGTAAACCTGCCAAAAAACCTCTCAATGCTTTGGATGTCATGAAGCACCAGCCGTATCAAATTAGTGCATCTTTGTTCACTTTTTCCTCCACTCCTGATGCTAAAGCACCGCTATCCACAAGCTTACCACCTCCTATGCAATCTGTAAAGCCTGATCCTGTTCCACTTCAACCAGTTAATGCTACATATCCTGTTTCTAAGAGTGTCTCATCTGTGCCAACAGGACCGTCTATCAACCAAGCTAATACAGCATCTGCTGATGAAGAGTATACCCATTCTTCTGGGAGGAATGTCTTTGTGCCTCCAGGTTATACATCATACGCAAAGCAAGAGTCCTCAGCTCTCTCAGTTGCAATGGCACCGAGGCCCAAGTTTTCGGCAAGGAAAACTGGAGTTACAGCACAGGTGTGGAAACCCTCCACGATAGTGGAGTAATGTAATTGTTGCAAGACAACATTAGTTTTTCTTTGTGGTATTTATATTTTCTTTTGCTTTGTGGTAGAACTAAAGTTATTGGCGGTTTAAAGAAGTACATTATTTTCTGCCACCTAATAGGTAATTTACTAATCCTTGTTTGAATTCCTGCTGTTCTGCGGGAAGGTGAAGCAGCAGGATGCTTAAAATGTACCCTTTCTCTTCTAAATTGAACATAAATCATCTCAACTCCTTTTGGTTTTTAACGTTCTTCCTTTCAAGTGAAGAGGGAGACAGAAAATACCAGTAATTCCAGTCCAGAAATAGATAGCTTTAAAAAGGAATGGTAGCATGGTGTAAAAGGAAAGACGAATGATGTAGTAAAGGTTGCACATAAGGGGCCTTGGACAAGTCGGTATACCTAATTAACAATCTACTGAGTTCAGTGAACAAATAATAAAGGAAGAATGAACTGACACGGGTGGATCAAATTTGATGAAGAAATCTTGAACTAATTAATGTTAATGGGTCGCTGTAAATTGCCCCTTGTATGTAAATGAGTGGTAGAATCCAGTGGGAATTCATGACAATGCAGAGAGAATAAAGTTGGACTAGATTATGCAGGATTAATGTAAATGAGTGGTTGATCTCAGCATGGACTCAGTGGGTCAAAGTGCCTGTTTCCATGCCGTAACTCTCTATGAGTAAAATAAAATCTATATGATCTGATAAATTATATGGTATTCAGTAGGGAACAAAAAAGAAGTTGGGAAAGTTACATTGGTTGCTGATACGGAACTAGGACCGAATCAATGGTCTCCTTTGCGAACCTTGAGGCTTCCATGGCAACAACTGGAACCTTCTTGACAGATAACAAAAGAGAGAGTAAACCAGTTTCAAATGTAACTTTTGACAAGGTATTTTTCTTTGTATGCACAATGTGTAAGGATTGAATGAATTCTGCTTAGAACTAATCTGAACAGATTGGCTATCATATCAGGAAAGCTTTAAAACATTAGTTCAATGAATGCACCTAATTTTTCTGCTTCATTTCTATTTCAATGTGCTTTTCACAGTAATCTTTTCCTTTGTCATATTTTATTCTTCTGCAGTTTTTATAAGTTGCAAATTATCAGGTTATGGTATCGTCCAAATAAATATTAATGTAGATTGTAAAACTCAATTAAAGGTCTGGCTTTTATTTCGGCAAAGGAAGACATCATACATTTTGGCTTCAATTCCATAACAATTTTCACATTCAGTTACTTATGTACAAAATTTTCTTGTCAATGAATGATACCCATAGCCTCATGTCTTGTGACTTTCTTTAATTTCTCAGCACTATTTCCTCCTGTCATGTACTTGTATTTTCCTCCATTTTACTATTAAAATCCCTATTTTGTGTTTATAAATTCATTTACTTTCAATTCTTTTTTTCTCTCTCTCCTCTCCCGAACAAAGTTTTGGCCTTATGAAAAAAGGACAAATAGTAAGTTACAGAAAGCAACCATACAATAGTAGCAGGAGCCAGCAAACTATTACGACCACCCTACAGGACTTTATAAATAAGCTCAAATGTTGGCACACTGACTGCAATTGGAATTATAAGCTGGCCATTACATTGCCTGCTGCAGCACATCCTCTGGGCCTGACAGTGCATTCCCCTGCCAATGAATTGGCAGTAAGGCCATCTAATGATATTAGCTGACAGCTGGGTCTTGTCAAAGTCACCCAAAATGTATTCAGTATTTGGTTACAATTGATATCTGTGTGTAGAAATAAGGGAAGCAGGGAATTATTTCAGGGATTCTCAAAAACACACAAATAAGTCGATGAGAATGATAAATCACATCTCTTCTGACCAAAATTAATTCAAAATCGGAATACACACCATTATACTGTATATCTGCATTATTTTCAAAAAATAATACAACAATTACCTGCAGAAAGAACTTTTAATTTGTCATTTAATTGTCATCTATTAATTATTTGTGAGAACTTCACGTTTAAAGCACTTTCAGTTGCTGTGATATATTGGAGTAAAGTGTAATTGGTCAAAATGAGGAAAATTATGCCACTTTCAAGATAATATACCCTTATTCAAGTTGACTGACATGTATTATAACTAACCTTGCAGGTTGTATTTTCGGAATAATGCAATGAATGATTAATTTTTAAAGTATTTTTTCGAGGAAAGTAAGCAATACCCAGCGGGTGCAGGTATAAACATTAAAGTGAGGTCAGAAAAAAAATAATTTGTTTGAGCCCTTTTGAATCCCATTGTTGTTCAAAAAACATCTCTTGTCTATTGGGAACCATACCAGGCATATTCTATTGAGGACTAAAGACTAAACACGGTAACAGAGCAGATCGGAATCCAGTTGTACTAATGTTTTCTTTGTCTACTCTTTGAGCAGTGAAATGGTGTTTGGACATGCTCAGTGAATGTTAGTGGGTTCAAGTTATAGTTCTCTAAAAGTGTCAAAACAGGAAGATATGGTGGTGAAGAAGGCATAAGGCATGCTTATCTTCACAAGGCAAAGCACAGAATACAAAAGTTGGGACGTTATGTTGCAACTTTACAAAATGTTGGTTAGCTTCAGTTGGAGTATTATGTGCAGCTCTAGTTGCCACAATAGAACAAGGAGAGACAATAGACAATAGGTGCAGGAGTAGGCCATTCAGCCCCTTCAACCCAGCATTGCCATTCAATGCAATAATGGCTGATCATCCACAATCAGTACCCCGTTCCTTCCTTCTCCCCATATCCCTTGACTCTGCTATCTTTAAGAGTTCTGTCTAGCTCTCTCTTGAAAGCTTCCAGACAACCAGCCTCCATGACCCTTTGAGGCAAAGAATTCCCCAGACTCACAACTCTCTGTGTGAAAAAGCCTTTCCTCAACTCCGTTCTAAATGGCTTACCCCTTATTCTTAAACTGTGGCCCCTGGTTCTGGAATCCACCAACATCGGAAACATGTTTCCTGCCTCTTGCATGTCCAAACCCTTAATAAACTTATATATTTCAATAAGATATACTTTCATCCTTCTAACTCCAGAGTATACAAGCCCAAATGAAATCAACATATGACAGTCCCGCCATCCCGGGAAATTAACCTTGTCAACCTATGCTGCACTCCCTCTATAGCAAGAATGTCCTTCCTCAAATTGGGAGACCAAAACTGCACACAATACTCCAGATGTGGTCTCACTAACACCCTGTACAACTGCAGAAGGACCTATTTGCACCTATACTCAACTCCTCTTGTTATGAAGGCCAACATGCCATTTGCATTCTTCACTGCCTGCTGTTCCTGCATGCGTACTTTCATTGACTGATGAACAAGGACCCCATGATTCCGTTATACTTCCCCTCCAATCCACAGGAACTGATCCTGAATCTATAGAACATTGGAAAATGATCACCAATGCGTCTACAATTGCTTGCTTAAGTACCCTGGGATGCAGACCATCAGGCCCTGGAGGATTCATCTGCCTTCAGTCCCATCAGTCTACCCAATATCATTTCCTGTCTAATGTGAATTTTCTTCAGTTCCTCCGTCACCCTAGATCCTCTGGCCACTAGCACATCAGGGAGATTGTTTGTGTCCTCCTTAGTGAAGATGAATCCAAAGTACCTGTTTAACTCATCTGCCATTTCCTTGTTCCCCATAATAAATTCACCTTTTTCATTCTTCAAGGGTACAACTTTGGTCTTAACTATTTTTTTTCCTCTTCACATACGTAAAGATGTAGTTGCACTGGAGAGAGTGCAGAGAAGATTCACCAGGCTTGCTTGGTACCTGACTTTAGTTGTGCAGAGAAATTGGATCGGCTGGGTTTGTTTTTCCTTGAGCAAAGAAGGCTGAGGGGAAACATGATAAAAGCACATAAAATTATCAGAGGCACAGGTCAGGTAGATAGTCAAAATATTTCCCCCATGATGGGGCATGGGCTTAAGATGAGTGGAAAGAAAGATTTAGTAGAAATCAGATGTAATCACTATATTCAAGGTGGACATATTAGGCCAACTGGAGTGTTTTTATGTTGTTTTGCTTTCTATGTTAAGGCATATTTAAACAGGCAGTTGAACAGGCAGGACGGAAAGATATGGACCAAACGGACATGAACAAGGGATGAAGGGTCCCTTTTCATGCTGTATAACTTTATGACTTTATGCAATATTTTAGGCAGGTACAATTAAACCTGTTTATTCAGAGCACCTTTTTCTTGATTTCTGATAATAGGTTATTGATCCAGTCCTGGTATCTATAAATTGGAAAGTTCTGTTAGCCGAGCTAAACACAGATTATACCAAAATGGCTAGGTGGGATAGAATATGAAAATGTTCAATAAATTCTTTTCCATGTCCAAAAATTAGTAACTAAGTTTATCATGGAATGATGGGTGAAAGAAACAGTCAGTCAGAAAACATGACACTCGTGACAAACATCAAACAAGAAAATTAAATTCTAACGAGTTCTAGCCTGGACATCTATATAAGCACTTTTTTGTTGTTGTTCTGCAGGAATAAAAGTAATATAAAATATAAATACATACAAAAAATCTATGTTAAAATGAAATTTATTGTATGATTAGAAAGCATAAAAAATACAAATATATATTGAGTGAGGCAACATCTATGGAGTGAAGGAAATAGGCAACGTTTTGGCCCGAAAAGTTGCCTATTTCCTTCGCTCCATAGATGCTGCCTCACCCGCGGAGTTTCTCCAGCATTTTTGTCTACTTTCGATTTTCCAGCATCTGCAGTTCCTTCTTAACCAATATATATTGAGTGTTTGTTTTATATTAGTGCATTCAAATATTAAACCACGTTAATGTGAAATGATCAATTTAATCATTACAGGCATAAACTAAATTCCTTAATCTATGACTTTATTCATCTTGTTTCTTGATCACATAATCATTTTCCTTTCTACTCTCCACATCCTGCAGTGTAACTGTGGCCTATGCTACCTAATGTCCGTTTCCTTCTGCTGCATGTCCACACAATCATTCATAGTGGTTAAAGTGGGAAGTAGGATGCAACAAACTCTTTTAACGGTGGCTACACATCCCTATGAGGCATTGGATTGTGTTGAAATGCAAATCCACTGATGTCATGTGAACTGTTTACTGCCAGTGTTATTCTAAGATGAAAGCGTATTCAGGCCTTGATCAGTCACTGTTGGCATACAAAGTGATTTAAGTTAATTTTCAAAAGAACTCTTGTGATTTTGTTTTTGTTTAATGGTTCAATTTAAACCAAATATAGGAAGCAGTAAATGACACAGGACATGCATATTTCTCAATGTGGCTTCAGAATGTAAGTTATTGGAGTGTACAATGTACGATAGTGTACAAAGTGATAGCGAATTGCAAACTGCATTTTGGAGTTTAATTCACATAAATGCAAGGATTTGGATTTGGTGTGACAAACTAGTATAGGCTTACACAGAAATTCTAGGCCCTGAAAAATGTTGTAGAACAGAGAGACATTGGGGTACATGTGCATAGCTCCATGTGGCCATACATATGAATAGAGTAGTGAAGAAAACATTTGGCATAATTCGATTTCATCGGTCGCTGTATAGAGTATATGGTTGGAACATCATGCTACCGCTGTACAAAACATAGGTACAGGTGCACAACCTTTTATCCGGTGTTCCAGAAACCGAAAAGCTCCGAAAACCGGCCATTTTTTCCAGATGTCGTCTGCGCACCAAAGCTCGCGTTTGGCGCCAAACCTGACCCAAAACGACCCACTGTCAACCCAGGTCTGTACTACTGTAGCGGCTGCCTCCTCCCTGGAGACCGGGAGACGCTTAAACATCTGTAAATCATTGCTTAAATGTTAGTCAGTTAGTTCGGAGGGCTTTTATGTGAAGGGGGGTGAAGGGGTAAACTTTAATTCTTAGTCCCCTACCTGGTGGAGGCGGGGGCGGTCATTGTCGTTATAAAGGATTTACGCCGGTTAGCTCCGACCCCGGCAACTGTATCGTTCCAAATTCCTGACGCCCCATGGTCGGGCAATGCCTTACCGGGTCGCTGCGGCAAAGCGCTGTCCGACAACATTCGCGGAGCATCGCTGGATTTGGAGCGCCTCGCAGCCAGGGGTAATAGCTCCAACCGGCGCCGCCCGCGGCGGAAATCCGCTGGGGGGGACCAGGTAGGGAAGGAATTAAGTTTTCCCCCTTCACCCCGACTCCTCCCCCATACTTTGCAGAGGTGGAGGACTTTTCAAGCCGCCCGCGCCCCCCCCCCCCCCATGTTTTGACAATCTGGACTTTATCAGACACTTTCTAGAGGCTGAATCGGCCCGTTCGCGGGGCCTTTCAGCGCCCGGCCCAGCTGCATCAAGGCGATCGAGGCTCCCGATGTTGAAGCCCCCGCCGGTTCCTTCCTATGAAAGGATGGCCCCGCGTTAATGGGCCGATTCAAGGATTTATTAAATAAGCTGTATCTTTTATTCCTGGATGGTCCGACGCTAAACTCACAAAGGGCATGGATAAAGTGAATAGCATGGGCGGAAATCCTGGGGGGGATGGGGGGAACACGATGCTCCCCATACTTTGAGAGTGGGGGGCCATCAGACGACGCTTTCTAGAGGCTGAATCGGCCCGTTCGCGGGGCCTTTCAGCGCCCGGCCCAGCTTAAAATCAAACTGTTGCATCAAGGCGATCGAGGCTCCCGGTTGAAGCCCCCGCCGGCCGATGAATGGCCCCGCGAATGGGCCGATTCAAGCCACACGATTCGGGGCGGATGAAGCTGCTGTTGCTGGAGTTTGGAGTCGGCCACCAACCAGGTCAGCTCCCGATGTTACCGTCCACAGTGCCCACGGCCGAAGCCTCATGTGTGTGTGCGCATGCGCGCGCGGCCACCAAGAAATTGTGTCCCCCCCATGTTTTGATAGCTATTTCCATGCCTGCCCTGTCTTTTAAGGTGAGATGGAAAAGATATTAAAATCGCCTGATGGAAAACATTTTGACCCAGAGTTGTGCCTATGTGGAATAAGCTGCCAGAAATCTCAGAGGCAATTAAGACATTTAAGACACTTGGATAGGCTCATAGATAGGCAGCAAAGCCTCTCTTACTTTAATTTGAGTTGTGTTCATTTTTACTGATGGTGCATTGGATACATTTCAGATATTAACCTGCTCCCAGACTTTTTTCCCAGAACTAGCTATGGAAAAGGTCAGGGTGGGCAGCAGACTTGTTCACTCTCAAGCACTTCCCAGCCCTTCCATCCCACATTCCAAGCCTGACTCACCGAAAAACAGCGGAGCACAGAGTAAAAACTAAATGAGAACACTTTTTCTCACGGAGAGTTGTGAGTCTGTGGAATTCTCTGCCTCAGAGGGCGGTGGAGGCTGGTTCTCTGGATACTTTCAAGAGTGGGCTCTTAAAGATAGTGGGGCCAGAAGACAGGAAAGGGGTACTGATTGGGGATGACCAGCCATGATCACATTGAGTGGCGGTGCTGGCTCGAAGGGCCGAATGGTTTACCCCTGCACCTATTGTCTATTGTCTATTGTCTATTGTCTATAACTTCATCTTCTCTGACCTTCTAAACTTCAGCCCCTCAAATGTTCCTTCCAGTATTCAATAAACTAGAGCAAGTGCAAAACTTTTGATAAAGTTTTCGTACTAACTACTTTCTCTGTTGAATCATGAAATGGGCAGTTTATTGATATTATTTAAAGGATAAGTCTATTAGAAATCTCTTCTTGGCATTCCCCACAGTCAAGCGATGTATTTCTAAATACAAAGTAGTGAACTCAATTCGGAAATTTACTTCAGAAATAGTGAGGACCTTTGGGTTTGTATAATAGTGTAAAAAAGATTTGACATTGAAGGAAATAAAAGCCAGGAAGGCAGGCAAATTAATTATCACGTAATATATTAAAGCCGGATCAAAGTGAACTCAACAGTCCATTGACCATTTTCTTAGCCAGAGCCAATAGCTCCATCATGACAGAAATGTGAAGCAAAATATTTGGGATGGAAATAGTAGTAATAAAGATTTAATAAGTCATATTCTGAAAGTAGCAAAGGAGTGGGGAAATTTGATCTTCACATATATGTAACTTAAAAGAGAAAAGGCATATTAATAGAACTGCAATTAAGGAAATGGAATCTTAGGCTTTATAAATTGGGGACAAAGTACAAAAACATGTAGGTCATATACTAAATGGAGACACAAGGAACTGCAGATACTAGTTTACAAAAAAAACACAAAGCGCTGAAGTAACTCAGTGGATCAGGCAGCATTCTGGAGAATGAGGATAGGTGATGTATCTGTGCTCTTCAGAGATGCTGACTGACCCACTGAGTTACTTCAGCACTTTGTGTCTTTTTGTAGGTGATACTAAACTTACATTAATAACTGGTTAAGGAGAAGATAGGCGTTTAGAATAGCAGTTAACCATTTCATAGAGCATAAAAATGTACACAATTCATACCAAATTTTAAACATCAAATAGCCTGCAGTCAAATTATGCAAGCTTTGGATCTACTGCTATTTTTAACGATACTATATACATATCAGCTTTGTAAAACGGGCTTTAAACTCTTCGAAATCCTAATGACAGAACCGAAGCTTAAAGATTCTTAGACAACATACTAAATGGGACTGGCATTAGGCCTACACAGGACTATTGATTGGCCCTGACACTCACCATCTAAAAGGTGGAGCCACAATCAACAATAATACAGCTCTCAAATGGAGGCACAAGAAATTGCAGATGCTAGAATCTTGAGCAAATCACAAAGTGCTGGAGGAACTCAGCGGGCAAGGCAGCATCTGGCAAGGGAATGGACAGGTGACGTTTCAGGTCGGGGCCCTACTTCAGACTGTTGTAGTAGGGGGGATGAAACATATAATCAGAATAAAATCAATAATAAAGACATCACATTGTGTTTTTGATTTTTTGTTTTTGGACTGAATTCTGTTTTTAATTTGTGTTTCTGTGATGTCTTTATTATTTATTTTATTCTGATTATATGTTTTTTATTCCTGTTAATCTCTGTAAGGTGTCCTTGAGATGTCTGAAAGGCGCACAAAAATAAAATTTATTATTATTATTATTATTGTTATTTCCCCTCTCCCCCCCTCCCATCCCACTCTTCCCCCGCCCCCCTACCACTCTTCCCCTCCCTCCACACTCTTCCCCCCTCTCTCTCCCCTTCCCCTTCTCCCTCCTCCTTCCATTCCCTCCTCCCTCTATCCACTTCCCCCACCCCTTCTCTCGTCCCCTCTCCACCCCCACTCTCTCCTCCCCTCCCCCCCCTCTCTCCCCCCTCTCCATCTCCCTCTCCTCACCCCTCTCCCTCTCCCCCCCTCCCACCTCCTCTCTCCCCCCTCCCCACCCCTCTTCACCCCCATCTCCCCTACCCCCTTTTACCCTCTCCCCCTCTCTCATCATCTCCCTCCCCTCACCCCTCTCCCTCCTCCCCCTCCCCCCCCCTCTCTCTCTCTCCCCCCCCCCCCATTCCCTCTCTCTTGCACCACTACCCGCTACCCCTCCCCACCCCTCTACTCCACTCCGCCCCTTCCTGCCCCCCCTGCTCTCCTCCACTCCCCACTCACCTCCTCCTCTCTCTCCCCCTACCCCGCTCTCCTCTCTCTCCCAAATCTCTCCAGTTTCCTCCTCCCCCTCTCCCCTCCCTCCTCTCTTCTCACCCTCCCCTCTCCCCACCCCGTCTCCCTCTCCCCCTCTCCCCCCGCCTGTGTGTTTGGGGGGTGCATAATGTGAGTGTGATGCCGCAGCCCTCCCCCCCCACCCCACAAACGCGCGTTGGGGAAACAGACCCAACGGGTCTGCATTTGGTCTAGTATACTTATAACTCTCATCTTCCCCTCTTCCCGGTTACATTGTTTTTTAATTTTCGCACAAACGGTACCCGATAGTGCTACGATTTTTCGCCACCTTATTCGCCATTCTCCTGTGCTGCAAGTCCTTCAAGTTTTGTTCCAATTGGTGAAATATTACAAAAGTTATTGGTCTTTTCTCCTGTCATTCGATAGACGGCGAAGCCCCTTCCGGCACCCGCTGTCAATCACTGGCGGTGAGAATAAAGCTGAAGGAGCGGAGTGGGCAGAGTGTGGGCTGGGGGTTGTGTTCGCGTGCGGGGACGGGGATGGGGATGGGGGCTGTGTTCGCAGGGGTGGGGGCTGTGTTTGTGGGCGGGGGGTGGGGGGCTGTGTTTTGCGGGGGGTGGGGGCTGTGTGTGTTTGCCGGGGGGGTGGGGGCTGTGTTTGCGGGCGGGGTGGGGGGGCTGTGTTTGCGGGCGGGGGCGGGGGCTGTGTTTGCGGGCGGGGGTGGGGACTGTGTTCGCGGGCGGGGCGGGGGCTGTGTGTTCGGGGCGGGGGGGGCTGTGTGTTTTGTTACGGGGGGCTGTGTTTGCGGGGTGGGGTTGGGGACTGTGTTTGCGGGCGGGGGGGGGCTGTGTTTTGCGGGTGGGGGCTGTGTTTCCCGGCGAGTGGGGGCTGTGTCCGTGGTCGGGGCTCTGTCCGCGGTCAGCGGCGGCAACCACCACCATGAGCTGGGAGCCGCTGAGTGTGTCCAAAGCCGGTTCCTGGCACCGGTGAGTGCAGTTGGAGCCGGGAGCTGATGAGCCCACACACCCCCCACCTCCCCCCCTACCACACACACCACTCCTACCCTCTCACACACACCCCCTCCCCTACCACGACCAACACCCCCCCCCCCCCTCCCCCCCCCCCCCCCCCCACACCTCCCGCCCACATGCTCTCCCCCACCCCCCTCCCCCACACCACCCACCCCCCCCAACACCACCCCTCCCCCACACCCCCCCTCCCCCCACCACCCCACCCCCCCCCACACCCCCTCTCCCCCCCTGCCCCCCACACCCCCCCTCCCCCCCTGCCCCCACACCACCCCCACCCACACACCCCCCCCCCCAGAGATGCTGCCTGACCCTCTGAGTTGCTCCAGCACTTTGTGTCCATCTTTGGTATAAACAGGCGTCTGCAGTTCTTTGTTTCTACTTGTTGATTGGTAAACATATTTGTGCCAAGCATTTTTTACATGCTCCTCCCTTTTTAGCTCGCTTTCTATAGTTTTAACTTAGATTGTACAATAACCAATAGTGGTGCAGCAGTAGAGTCATTGCTTATCAGTGCCAGAGACCCGGGTTCAATCCTGACTGCGGGTGCTGTCTGTATGGAGTTTGTACTTTCTCCCCGTGACCTGCGTGAGGTTTCCCCGAGAGTTCCGGCTTCAACCCACACTGCAAAGATGTAGTGGTTTGTAAGTTAATCAGCTTGGTAAAATTGTAAATTGTCTCTATTGTGTGTGAATAGTGTTAATTAATGTGAGGGGATCGCAGGACGGCACGGACTCAGTGGGTCAAAGGGCCTGGTTTTGCGCCGTATCTCTAAACTAAAATAAATAGAGTGCAATAAATGAAGGATAAAATTCTTAGCATGGTTTGGAATCTGAAATAAAGAAATGACCATTGTCTGAACTTTGTAGTTTGTGTTAGTTGATACACACTGAACTTTGATTTAGTTGGGAAGTCAAGCAGTATTTTCCAATAGTACAACATTGCATTTCAGGGTGAGGCAAAACTGGCTTTACCAGTTTTATCCCACGATAAATATAATCTTTTGTTAGCTGAATTGTCCACTAGAAGCTTAAGTGTATGTTTGCAAAGCTTACCTAATACCAATGCTACCTGTCCTGCTGAGTTACTCCAGCATTTTGTGATTACCTAATACCTAATGTTGATTAGTCAAACATAACTCGATTGTTTAGCCCTCCTCATGACAACCCGATAATCAGAAATAGAATTTGAATTCCCTCACCTTCACGGATAGCGCCTCTAGCTATTTTCAGTATTTTTGGTCCAGGGGAAACTTTGTTACATTTCTGATTTAATTTGATAAATCCCTTTTTAGGGAAAATTAGCAATTAGATCCTCTGGAGAACTGCTGTGAGAAGGTGACAGGCACCCGAGGAGCAATTACAATGTCCCACAAAATGGCTTTCCCCCCTAGGTTGTCAGGCCTCTGTATGGTCCTTCCATAAGCTTGGAGACTGTCCAATTTGCCTCTACCCCATTGTGGACATTGAACTTTGTCTATGGAACTGATGCACTACAATGCTGAGAACTGTATTCTGCACTCTGTCTATCTATCGTACTTGGAGTTTGACTTAATTGTATTTATTCGTCTGATCTGACTGGATAGGATGCAAAACAAAACTTTACATTGTAACTCGGTACATGTGGCAGTAATATGGCTAAACCTGAACTTAAACAATCTGGCAGAATAATACAACTCTCACTCAATAGCCTGATACAAGAAATTAATATATATATATATATATTACTATCTCTCTGTTCTTGACCAGTTTTGGCGATCTGTGCTGCGATTTCTGAGAGAACGCCGCCACCTACGGCCGTCATTTTTGGTCACCTCGCTCAGAGCCCCCTCTGCCGCATGTGTGCCGAGGATTTTTCCTGTCGATGAAATATGACAGAGATATTAATGTTTTTACAAAATTCCCCATTCTCTCTGCTGGCCCTGCTGGAGGGAGGGGGTGGGACTATAAAACCAGGAAGTGGTGTGCCTCAATCAGTCTCTGCAAGTGGTGTGCCTCAATCAGAGCTCTGAATGACACAAATGTCTACAGCACTGTGTGTACCCTTAATTTGGTTTGAAAATGAAAATATGGTGAGTGTGAGGTAAAAAAGCACTGCCTGCAAATGGTTGTTTGGGTTTGGGTTGAAGTAAAAAGGCATGCACATTCGCATTCCCTCTCCCTCTCCCTCCCTCCCTCTCTCTCCTCTCCCTCTCCCTCTCCCTCTTCCCTCTCCCTCTCCTTCCCCCCCTCCCCCCCCTCTCTCCCCCCCCCCCCTCTCCCCCTCCCTCCCCTTCCCTTCTCCCTCTCCCCCTCCCACCTCTCTCCCCCCTCCCCTCTCTCTCTCTCTCTCTCCCTCCCTCTCTCTCTCTCTCTCTCTCTCTCTCTCTCTCTCCCTCTCTCTCTCTCTCTCTCTCTCTCTCCCTCTCTCCCTCTCCCTCTCTCCCTCTCCCTCTCTCCCCCTCCCCTCCTCTCTCTCCCCCTCCCTCTCCCTCTCCCCCCCTCTCCCCCCCCTCCCCCCCTCCCTCCCAGGGCCCATTGGCTCTCCTCGACCATCCCCCCTCCTCCCCCTCCCTCCCTCCCCCTTGTGGTGAGTCTGTTGAGTGAATTCATTCCCCTCTCCCTCTCCCTTCCCCCCTCTCCTCCCCCCCCCTCTCTCTCCTCTCCCCCCCTCCCCCCCCCTCCCCCCCCCCCCCCCCCTCTCCTCCTCCCCCCTCTCTCCCTCTCCCCCCTCCACCTCCCCCTCTCTCCACTCTCTCTCTCCCTCCCCCTCTCCCTCCCTCCTCCCCTCCTCTCTCTCCCCTCCCTTTTTCTCCCCCTCCTCCCCTCCATCCCCTCCCGCACCTTCCTCCCCTAACCCCCTCTCCCCTACCTCCCTTCCCTCCACACTTCTGTCCCTTCCCCTTTCCTCTTCTCACCCCTCTCAGCACACCATCTCTCTCTGCCGCTCTCTCTCTCTCTCTCTCTCTCTCTCCCTCCCCTCCTCCCCTCCATCCTCTCTCCTCTCTAGCTGTAACTGCAAGTTGGGGGCTATGTGTCAGTAGATAGGGTGTTTATGGGGTAAAAGAAGCAAATTAATAATATTAATATAATATCAAGGGGGTAATTAGCGTGAGTGCGGGGGGGGGGGGGGGGTGATAGTTAGTGTGTGTAACGCTGCATGCCGCCTCCCCCCCCCCACAACCGCACGTTGGGGGAACAGACAGGTCTGCACTTGGTCTAGTATGTATATGGATTTCTAAGGAAAGCAACCATTGTGTGGTCAATGATTATGCTTGTTTAAATAAATTAACATATGTCATAACCTGCAGCAGCAGCAGCAGTCTGCATCCCCCGGTCACTACCGCTCACCACCAGATGGTGGCAGCAGAAGCTTTCCTTGGCTCTGAATATTTGCTGGTTTCCAGACAACATCCACTTTCTGAAACTGCCAAATACTCAGGCAGGAACCTGTGTCATTCTGTGAGCGACTAAAATCAGAACATTTAATGGACTGCAGTGTAAAATTAGATAGTTCCATTATTTTTATGAAAAGTAAATGATGATATTTGACCAGTAAAAACGTTACCACCACATGTAATTTAACATTTCATGAGTGAGGAACATTTGAAATATTCCACTGAAGTTGAACATTAATTTATGATTCTTCATAATGGCATTTCATAATCATACTTTATTAGCCAAGTATGTTTTGCAACATACGAGGAATTTGATTTAACAAACAATCATACAATAAAAAGCAACAAGACACACAAGATACATTTTAACATACGCATCCACCACAGTGACTCCTACACATTTCTCACTGTGATGGAAGGTGAAAAAAATTTCAATCTCTTCTCTTCTTTGTTCTCGCGTGGTCGGGGGCCTCGACGGGACAATCTTGACTCCCGTAGCCGGCGGTCGGGCCATCCGGATCGGAACGATCAAACTCCTGCATCGGGGAGATCTCAGCTCCCCATGTGCCGGGCGATCGGACCCCGGGTCGGGGCTGGTCGAACCTGCGACTTTGGAGCTTCCCGACATCAGTCTCTACCCGAGACTGTGAGCTCTTCGATGTTGAAATCCGCAGGCGGTGGTTGGAGCGTTGATCCCAGGCAAGAAATCACAGGCTCCTATGGTAAGTCCACGGCCTCGCGCTGGGGCTCAAAGTCAGTCCTGAGCAAGGCCTCCAGCTCCATGATGTTAGGCCGCAGAACGACCGGAAATACAATCCGAAAACAATCGCCTCTCCGGCAAGGTAAGAGATTGAAAAAAAGTTTCCTCCGACCCCCTCCTTCACCTCCTCCACTCCCCACATAAAACTAACCAGAGAACATCAACACAAATGTTTTAAAACACACTAAAAATAACAAAAAAGACGAAAAGACAGACCGTTGGCGAGGTTGCCATTGCTGACGGCGCCACCCAGGAAAAACGTACAACTTTATCGCTTTTTGCGTACTATTGGCAGTTAGATTGTGCGTGGAACAATGGACTGGACCATCCTGGACCCAACCTTAGTCAGTCCTCGGGCCACCATATGGTTGCACCTCTCCCATTCATAATCGGGCCTTGCTGTTTTGGTCATTTGTAATGAAACACAACTAAGCCTCAGTCAGTGCAACTTAAATGTGGCCTTGCTAGATGCAACTGCTATGGTAAATGTAATGTAGACACAAATTGCTTGAGTAACTCCGTGGGACAGGCAGCATCTGTCCCGCTGAGTTACTCCAGCATTTTTGTGTCTACCTTCGATTTAAACCAGTATCTGGAGTTCTTTCCTACGCATGGTAAATGTAATGTTCAGCGGAATGATATTTCTCCCTGCAGCTCAGACAATTATGGAAAAACCCTGAACTAAATAGTAGTCCAGCCACGGGTCTGGTTAGACTTCCATCTGTACAGAGGCACAGAAGCCTAGAATGTGCTAATACATTAATTGTAGGCTGTTCTGTTTGGGACTAGTGGCTAGGTGTCAGCATGATCTCACACACTATCTTTCCTTGGTAAATAACACTAGATTTTCCTTGGTAAATAAGGCTGTTTGTCTAGACTGCAGTCTGTGGGTTTGTGGTTCCAAGTAAACATGTCTGAAGCCAGAGGCATGAATCCCTCCAACTCAGAGTTACTGGGTGTGAGCTACAAGCGCTCCAACACATGAAGAGATTAACTCTTGGACAGTTTTCTTTTCAGAATACAATCAGGTGCAAACGTTTAGGAAGAAGAGTGTGTGGCCGTTAGGGAGCCAGGTGGGAAGGAATCACAAGAGTCTGAAGGGGAGGTCTCACAAACCTGACCAACAGGCACTAATTAGTTTTGAGGAGAAGGAAGAAGACTTCAGGGTCTTCCTATACCACTGATAGCGAGGCAAACTCAACATGAATTGTTCAGGAAAATAAAACAGAGCCGAATAAAGAAAGCAAAGATATTGCCACGAAAGAATCAAATCAAATTGAGAAAATAAATATTTAAAAAAGGTAGTCACCCATAAAGTGAGAGGAAATCTCATTTGAAATTAGTTAACCTGTTTTAGGGTGAGAAGAAGGCTGACTGTGCGGTAGGCATATTGGATTTCTTCTGTTTTATTCACGATTTGCAGCATTGAACTACAAAAGGGAGTCTGCATGGTACCTTTTCTCTTCATGAACTGTGTGGTAGTCACTTTTACCAATGCTATTGTGGACAGATGAATCGGTCACAGGTAGATCAGTGAGGACAAGATCAAGTGCGTTTATTCCTTATGTTGGTTTGCTCATATCTGTTGCTAATGTGTCGAGTTGCTTTGTGCTTCAGGATTGGTTACCCCAGTCTGTGGCGGTGCTATTAAGCTACTCTTAGTGATGGACATTGAAGTCCCACATCTACAATGCATCCTGTGCTCTTGCTACTCTCAGTACTTCTTTGACATGTTGTTCATCTTGCAGGAGCATTGATTTGCCAGGTGAGGAAAAACAGGGAGTGGTAATTGTCTATATTTGAACTGATGTCATGTGGCTTCCCGTGGTCTGGTGTCAATGTTGATAAGTTACACGGCTGCTTTCTTCTGCCTGCATATCTATTGCCACCGCATCAGTCTTTCCCATGTAAATGATGGATACGTCACAAGTATTGTCGACAAGATATAACGTAGAAACAATGAACTGGTGGTTTACATAAAAAGACATGAAGTACAGGAGTAACTTAATAAGTCAGGCAACAACTCTGGGGAACATGGATAGGTGACCTATCGGGTCCCGGCCCGAAACATCATCTATCTATGTTCTCTAGAGATGCTGCCTGACTTGCTGAGTTACACCAGCACTTTGTATCTTGTTTTATGTTGTAAACGTATGTTCAGTTCAGTTTCGAAATACAGCATGAAAACAGGTCCTACAGCCCATTTTTGCATCAAATCCCTGCATCGGAGGGGCAATTTACACAGGCCAATTAACCTACAAACCTACTTATTTTATCAGTTATCAGTTTAGTTTATTGTCATGATTAAATACGACTAAGGATAGTCTGAGGGTCATCAATGAGATAGATAGTAACTTCCTGAAGTCGATCACTTTCTCCTTTGTCTTGCTGACATTGAGAGAAAGGGTGTTGTCTCGGCACCGAGCATCCAATCACCTTCCTGTACTCCATCTCATCATTATTTAATAAGTGCCCACAATGGTGGTGTTGTCTGCGAATTTGAAAATTGAATTAGATTTGTACATGGCTGCACAGTCATGGGTGCACAAGGAGTAAAGAAGGGGGCTGAGGACGCATCCTTGCAGAGCACCATGTTGAGGATTATTGTAGAGGATGATTTGTCTTCTATCCTCACTGATTGGGATCTATTGGTCAGGAAGTCGGGGATCCAGTTCCAGAAATGAGTGCTGACACCAAGTCCCGTGAGTTTGTGATAAGCTTGGATGGTATAATGATATTAAAGGCAGAGTTGTAATCTAAGAATAGGAAGGAGTCCCTTATCCAGGTGTTCCAGTGCTGAGTGTAGGGCTATCGCGATGGCATTGTCCATGGACCTGTTGTGGTGGTAGATGAACTGCAGTGGATCCAGGCCACTGGGCAGCCTGGATTTAATGGGTTCCATAACTTTGGGATGTGGGAGGAAACTGGAGCACCCAGAGAAAACCCATACGGTCACTGGGAGAATGTGCAAACTTGTCTCAGACCATAACCGTGGTTAGGATAGAACCTGGATCTCTGGTGTTGTGAAGTAGTGGCGCCACTGTGCCACCTTTTGATATGGTTCTGTGAAATTAACATGAGGTTTTAACGGGATGAATACAGTAGATAATGATTTAATTTAATGAGAAGAGTGCAACTGGAAATTGTTGATACATGAAAATGAACAAAGAATACAATTGGAGAAACTTTCTCTCCCAAAAAGTTTTAAGAATGCACAACTTGCTACCACATAGGAGTTCTTGAGGATAACACTACTGATGTATTTAACATGAGACGATAAACATATAAAAGTCTTAAAGGGTTACACTTACAGATTTAGGTGAAGAAAAACAGAAGACTAGAATGGAGTTGAAACACTGACATAGAAACATAGAAAATAGGTGCAGGAGGAGGCCATTCGGCCCTTCGAGCCAGCACCGCCATTCATTGTGATCATGGCTGATCATCTCCAATCAATAACCCGTGCCTGCCTTCTCCCCATATCCCTCGATTCCACTAGCCCCTAGAGCTCGAACTCTCTCTTAAATCCATCCTGTGGCTTGACCTCCGCGCCCCTCTGTGGTAGGCAATTCCACAAATATGATGCTGAAATATAATGAGGCATGAACTGATTTGACCAAATGGTTGTTTTGTACTATACATTCTTAGTAATCCCACATAGTAATTAATAATTTACACTTCTTTGGTTGCAAATGGCAACATGCCATCTACCTTCTCACGAAAACATTTAAACTGCACTAAATTAAACTCACTAAACTTTTTAAGATATAATCTAGCATTTTATTTGTCTGTAGCATTATTCACGAGTTTGTAAGGGTTAAAATGTAGGTTAAACTCCACACTGTGTGTGGCAGCAGAATTAAAGAAACATCAATCATCTCAATGAGCTGTGAATTTCTTCTTTCAAAAATTGAATGCTTGATAGAACACTGGCATGGTAAAGCCAGATGTTTTCCAGCTAAATTACTGTACAGTTTTCAGAGTGAGGAACATCTGCTTGACAAACCAATGTCCCTCCCAAGTGGTTGAAATCATGCATCACCAGTAGTTAACTGCTTACTCATCACACCGCAAGGGCAGTGCAATACACATTCCACAAGGTTTACTTACTGTACCAGTGGCCTGAACATTGACTTCTCCAATTTCCGGTAATTCCAATTTTCCTCCCCTTCTCAGCTCTCCCTCTGCCCTCTGGCTCCTCCTTGTCCTTTTCTTCTTCCCAGCCCCCCCCCCCCCCCCCCCCCCCACCATGCATCAGTCTGAAGAAGGGTTTCAGCCCGAAACGTTGTCTATTTCCTTCGCTCCATAGATGCTGCCGCACCCTCTGAGTTTCTCCAGCATTTTTGTATTTTTATCTACCCTGGACAATTCCCAGTTTTGCTGCCCACTTTTTTCCCTCATTCATTGCCTCATTCCCACTTGTCTTATGGGGTTTTTTTGCTTTAGGTCTGATTTACCATTGATGAGGTTTTTAATTTTTACTTTTGGTTAAATTCCTCCCTTCACACTGTGTTACAATTCTTCATTTATTTTCCTCTGCCGATCTACTCTAACTATTCAGGCCCTCAGTAATTCATGCTAAAACCAGTTAAGATGTTACTGTTCAGCAGTATTCAGTTTGCAGGTTATTTCATCCATACCCTCATAGACATGAATATGAGAACATAAACAGGAGAAATTTATCTACGCCATTAATAAAGATCATAGGTGATTTTCCACATTATTTTCCTATGTTACCTCTAAATTGTCTGATTCGTTAAGTATCCAGAATTCTATCAATTTCTGTGTTCAATTTCAAAGACTGAGTCTCAACAGCCCCCTGGGATGGAGAGATTCACCATCCTCTGTATGAAAACATTTCTCCTAATATCAATCTTAAAACAAAACCTATCCTCTTATTTTAACGCCCCTGTCCCACTTAGGAAACCTGAACGGGAACCTCTGGAGACTTTGCGCCCCACCCAAAGTTTCCGTGCGGTTCCCAGAGGTTTTTGTCAGTCTCCCTACCTGCTTCCACTACCTACAACTTCCGACAACCACCTGCCACCTCTGGGAACCGCACGGAAACCGTTCAGGTTTCCTAAGTGGGACAGGGACATAAGAATCATACCTCTTGGCCAGGGTCCAGAGTCCTCATCTTGGACATATGACATTTGATCCCCTCAGCCAAATACTTAACGTAGATTATGACTAGCACGGACCCAAGCACCGATTCCTTCAGAATCCCATGGTTAAAGCCATCCAACTTGAGAAGGAGCCATGTGGTGCTTGCTTACATTGCAGTATTTCCTTGCATTCCGTGCTTTATAAGAACCATTAACACTGTTACTGTGCTGTGCTGAATAATTAATTCTAGCTGTAAATCTTACTTACAGAAATAATTTATCTCCTTTGACCTCAAAGGCAAGATCTTTTCCCACAGGAAGGGTGATGTGGAAGTGCAATTATGATTTACATTTCCTTTTCTGCCTTCGTTGCCAATAATCTAACCATTTTTAAACAAGAAATACTTGGCTACCCACTAGAGATTGATTCACACCCATGCCAGTGTACAAAATAATTTGAATTAATTGTTTGCTTTCTGAACTTTAAATGATATCACCATTGCCATTCAAATTCCTTTGCGATACTTACACAATGTAAAACTCAGCTTCCTATGAACTGTGATTTAACCATAACAGTGCCACGAATCAGACCTCCGAGCATCTTATTCTTTCCAAAATATAGATGAATTAAGTATTCTGGCATGTTATGCAGCATGGGTGTTTTTTTATTAAGAGCAAAATCTTTTGAAGTAAACTAGATCAGCACGTTTAATTAATTTCCTATGTAATTATCAAATTACAGGTTTTTTTTCATGTGTTACACTTTTTTTGCATGCTCAAATGGCAGACTGATTAGAGTATGGGTCTAACCTACAAAGGCAATATTCAGCTATTGTCGGGACAATAATACCACTGATAGAATGTGATCACAAATGGAATTATCTTGATACAGGAAAGCTGATTGAGCTACACAGAACCATTGTCATAATCCTGCGGTAACACCTCAGCAATTCATAAGTTCATAAGTTCATAGGAGCAGAATTAGGTCATTCGGCCCATCATGTCAACTCCACCATTCAATCATGGCTGATCTATCTTTTCCTCTCAACTCCATTGTCCTGCCTTCTTCCCATAACCCCCTATGCCCGTACTGATCAAGAATCTGTCAATCTCAGCCTTAAAAATATCCATTGACTTGGCCTACACAGCTGTCACTGGCAATGAATTCCACAGATTCATCACCCTTTGACTAAGGAAATTCCTCCACATCTCCTTCCAAAAGGTACTTCCTTTTATTCTGAGGCTACAGCCTCTGGTCCTAGACTCTCCCACTGGCGGAAACATCCTCTCCACATCCACTCTATCCAGGCTTTCACGAGGTAAGTTCGGTTTGCTTTCTAAACTTCAGAGAGTACAGGGCCAGTGCTGACAGAAGCTCATCCTATGTTAACCCAATCATGCCTGGGATCATTCTCGTAAACCTCCTCTGAACCCTCTCCAATATCAACACATCCTTCTTCAGATATGAGGCCCAAAACTCCCCACAATACTCTAAATGTGGCCTGACCAGCGCCTTATGGAGCCTCAGCATTACATCCCTGTTTTTATCTTGAAATAAATGCTAGCATTGCATTTGCCTTTCTTACTACCGATTCAACTTGAAAATTAAGCTTTTGGGAATCTGTACCAGCACTCCCAAGTCCCTTTGTACTTTTGATTTCTGAATTCTTTCCTCATTTAGAAAATAGTCTTCACCTTTGTTCCAACTACCAAAATGTAGCAATGTTACAAAATTTTGAGATTTTAAAAATCAAGTCTGTAATTTATCCCATCAGATAAAGCATAAAAATAAGTTTAATTTGTCACCTAATTCACTTTCATATCTTCAGTATTAAAAAATGTTATGGCCATTTTCATACTCGGAAATTGGCATCTTGTTCCCTATTGCTTTTTCATTGACTTAACACAAAAGCTGTGATCGGGAACATTTAAAAGCCAATAACTTTCTTAAAATTTAAGAGAACTGAAATAAATTATCAGTTATTGTAGATTGAAGCATTCTGAAACAATTATGAAACAATCTTACTTAGATGACTTGAAATTAAAGCATATAATTAGTTAGTTACCTAATTGTAGCTAATTACAAAATTCAATTACTAGATCTAAACATCTATCCATTTCTTAAGAATAGATTAACATTTTTAAATAGCCTAAGTGTGCAAATAACATTCACACAATAATTCAGAATATAACATAATTTTTAAATCTCATTGTCATGGGTTTATAGGCCAAATGGAAGGAATTTAATGTTTAATACCTGTAAATTAATGGCCGTTTAAATCAGCTTGCGAGTGGGATTTTCTGGAACGGGACCATTTGGAACGTTCAGGATGCGGTAAATTTAAATTTAGTCCCCCATATCGGCAGTAAATACACTGCCGGTTCTTCGGGGGACTAAATCAACGTTTTGCAACTTAAAATGTGATTTAAATACATCTTAAGAAACACTTTTATGCATAAAAATTAACTACTTTCTTTTACCTGGTCCTCCATAAAATCCTTCTCCGTTTTCGGCATTGACGCTTCAGAAGCTGATTTTAAAATCATTCCAGCGCTTTAACTTGTCGGGTGAATTTTTTAAAAAACACACAGAACGGCCGTCGGAACGATTCTTTAGCAACATCTTGCACTCCAACAAATATAATCCAGGACCAGGTCGGAAAAAAACAGTTTTAACCTCCCCCCTCAAATGCGGCAAAATCGCGCACACGGCCAGTGGCGGAATTGCAGCGCCGCTGAAGGTAAGTTTTGTAACATACCTACAAAATGTATAACTCCACACTTTGCTCTGCAGTATTCCATCTCAGATTCAGATTCAGATTCAGATTCAATTTAATTGTCATTGTCAGTGTACAGTACAGAGACAACGAAATGCATTTAGCATCTCCCTTGAAGAGCGACATTGCAAACGATTTGAATAAATATAACTTGTCCGGGGGGGGGGGGGGGGGGGGGGTGGTGAGTCACCGAGGTACGTTGTTGAGTACCGAGGTACGTTGTTGAGTATAACATCTGCCACTTCTTGTCCAAATCCTTCTACAGAGTCCCTGCTTTCTCTACACTACTTGCCCTTCCACCTATCTTCATGTCATCCACAAACTTGGCCACAAATCCTTCAATTCACTCATTCATATCATTGGTAAACAACGTGAAGAGCAGCAACCCTGCGGAACACACCTACTCACTGGTAGCCAACCAGAAAAGGCCCCTTTGTTACAACTCTTTGCCTTCCGGCATTCATCCGACCTGTATCCATGCTAGTATCTGCCCTCTGATACTATGGGCTCTCATCTTCTTTAGCAGCCTCACGTGTGGCACCCTATCAAAGGCCTTTTGAAAATCCAGGTAAACCACATCCACTGACTCTCCTTTGTCTATCCTGCTATTAACTTCCTAAACGAAGTCCAACATGTTCTTCAGGCAAGATATCCCTTTCACAAAACCATGTTGTCTTTTGGCCTATTTTATCTTGTGCTTCTAAGTACTCAGATACCTCATCCTTTACAATGGACTCTAAAATCTGACCAACCACTGTAGTCAGGCTGTCGTTTCCACACTTCTATTTTGCTCCATTCTTGAACAGCGGAGTAATATTTGCAATTTTCCAATCGCCTGGAGCAACTCCTGACTTGAAAGATCACAACTGATTTCTCCACAATCTCTAAAGCCACCTCTTTCAGAACCCTGGGCTGCAGTCCATCCGGTTCAGGTGACTTATCCACCTTTAGGCCTTGCAGCTACCCAAGCACCTTCTCCTTAGTAATAGCCACTCCATCCCCTGACTCTCTTGAATTTCAGGCATGTGGTTTCCAATGCGAAGACTGATGAAAAAACATATTCAATGCATCTGCCATTTCTTTATTCCTCATCACTTCTCCAGCATAATTTCCAGCGATCTAATGCCCGCTCTTGCCTATGGCGTATGTCCCGTCAGAACAGCACCCTCTTTCCCCAGTCTGGTGCCATTGTCCCACAAATTCATATCTTCCACACCAATCTTTGAGCCACGCGTTCAACTCTTTAATCTTCACAACCCTTTGCCAATTTGATTGTGGCTTGGGTAGCATTCCAGGGATAATTACCTTTTTGGTTCTGCTATTCAATTTAGTCCATAGCTGCTCAAATTCCCTCAGCAAAACCTCTTTCCTTGTTCTACATACATCATTGCTACTCATATGGACCATTAAGACTGGATTGTTCCCCTCCCACTTCAAGTACCTCTGCAGGCCAGACGAGATGTCCCGAACCCGGGCACCAGGCAGCCAACCTCATGACAAAGATTAGTGTCTATTCCCCCTTATAATATTATCCCCAATGACAGCTACACTTTTATTCTCTCTCCCTTGAATGTCCTCCAGAACCACGGTCAGGTAGTCATCCACCCTACAGTCCCCACACTTGTCTGCACAGGGACCAAGAATCTCAGCTCAAGGGCTGAGGCTCCTCTAATACTCAAGGTCAACGGCTGAGGCTCCTCTAATACTGTCCTTACCTCAACTTCCCTGCATGCCTCGCTTGCAGACACATTAATTCTTGTAATGTGTTGGAGCGCAGATTCCTGAGACATCACTGTTCATCTGAATCTTGATGGCAGCCACCTGAGCTCTCACTTCAGCACATAGACATTCGGTGGTTTCTATATGTGATGCTATGGAAGCTGGGCATTGGCCTTCAGGCACTGCATTATTGGGCTGCAAGGCCCTCTGCAAGATTATATCCTCCATAACGTAGCACACGGGAGTTTGGTATTAGTATTGGTGCAAGGGCGTTTATGAGGTAGGCTGGGAGATCGAGCTACATCCTTAGCCCAAAGAATGAGAGCTCTATTCAATAGCCTGATTAACAGCAGGGAAGAAGCTGTTCCTCAATCTGGTGATACGTGCTTTCAAGCGTTTGTATCTTTTGCCTGACGGAAGAAAGGAATGACTGTGGACCTTATGAAATGTAGATGGAGTCTATGTGGGGGGATGGGGGCCTTGTTTTGTGTGATGGGCTGTGTTGCATCCACAACTTCACCATCCCATTTCCTGTAGTCAATGACTAGCTCCATTTCCTGTGGGCTTCCGTGTGCATTAAACAACCACATTGATCATACCCACTACCTTTTATTTCTGTAAGCTATCCCATTGAATTCTTAATCCGATCTTTCTGCAGCAGAACTTGTATGTGACATCATCTTCCAAGAACGCCTCTAAATTGCACTTTAATTGGAGCTTTTGCCATTCTTAAAATTACTGGGTGCGGGTTCATTTAATTTAACGTGTTAAATTAATCCTATGTACAAATAAATAATTGACAGTTGCATATCCTGGAGTAACTCAGCGGGTCAGACAACACCCATTGAATCTTAATACCTTGACCTCTGTAAGTCGACCCAAAATCATTAATTCGATCTTTCTCCAGCAGAACTTGTATGTGACATCATCTTCCAAGAACGCCTCTAAATTGCACTTTAATTGGAGCTTTTGCCATTCTTAAAATTACTGGGTGCTAATTCATTTAATTTAACTAGTTAAATGTTGCAATCCTATGTACAAATAAATAATTGAAAGTTGCATAGACACAAAAAGCTGGAGTAACTCAGCGGGTCAGACAACATCTCTAGAGGAATAGAATAGGTGACCTGTCGACCCAAAACATCATCAATTCCTTTTCTCCAGAGATGCTGCCTGACCCACTGATTTACTCCAGCTTTTTGTGTCTGTCTTTGGCTTAAACCAGCATCTGCAGTTCCTTCCTACACATGGAAAGTTGCATGTTGCTTACTACTGTTTGTTTCCACAAGTTTTAGAATTGTACTTTCATTGTAACTATCTGTTGATCCCAAACTTAGCAATGGGACTTTCCATTCAATCTATATAGAAAGATGTGTTTTCACATTTCTCTCAGAATGCACAATTTTTCAATTTGCCATACTTTCTGAGAGAGAGACCAGCAGGTGAATTATTGCAGTAATATTAATTTAGTGATGAGTGCCATCAAGGGTTAGGGGATTGGCAGGGGGGAGGATTGGAATCATGTTGGTGATTTCAATATTATAAATTTCACTTAGCAGTTTTACTATGGGTGTCATCCAAATATTGTATATTGGAAAATGATGGAATATAATAGGTTTGCACACTTCAATGAATCTTCCATCAAAATGACTATAGCTAAACTGCTGAGTTTCTCCAGCAGTTTTGTCTACCTTTGATTTTTCCAGCATCTGCAGTTCTTTCTAAACAGAGCTAAACTGGGATTTGTTTCAGTGCAAAACTATGAATTTGGTGATTGAAATGGGTGGGAGATGTAGGTGCGGATTTTAATTCTATCTGAGTAGGTAACCAAAATGCCTAGGGTTGTTTAACCTCTGATTTCCTAACTTGATCTTGATGTTCCTGTTTTTCTCCTGTTCTCCTGAGCAGAGAATGCTTAAGCGCCCAATTAAAGCTAATGAGATATTTCTTTAGCTGTTTATAAAAATAGTCATGGCTGTAATTTTCACTCAACCACAATTGAGGAAGTCTTTGAGATGATCCTGCCAAGATAAAATGAATCAGAAAAGACAATCACTGAGACATTTTGAGAGGTAAACTTTTACTTTGCCTTTTGGAACTAGGAAGACCAGAAAAACACTTCCATGACCATATAATTAGGCTTCTATGCCTCAAATGTCAATCCCCCTTTTCCACTGTGAGGCTTTGCGAGAACCCCAATCTCACATCTATCTGCATCTTGCCTGATGGCCATGACTGATCAATATTTGTAGGATTAACAATTGATTTAAATCCATATCAAGCTTAAAGTGGAGGGACAACCCTACAGCCACAGATTCATATCATCAGAGAAAGGATGTAAACTATTGGTATGTGTTGTTGGCCTAATGTCCTTAGAATCTTCTGTGTTAAACCAGACTCACAAACCAGATGTCTAAGAATTGAATGAGTTATGAGTTATAAATAAATCTACTCAAAGAACATTTAAGTACACCATGCAATAATTGAAGCAGTGTTTTCCAGATCATCTTATAATGCATACATCTTATTCCAAATAGCGACTAGTCACAACTGACATTATACCTACCAACTTGATGGTATAGTAATGACATATCTACATCACAAGGGTGACTAATCCAATTAAATTACACAATAATACTAGGTTGGCAACTCATAATCATTATTATTTTAATATGAATGAATGTTTCAGAACTCTGCTGCACAAATTAAAATTATGCAGAATTTCCAGAAGCTTTAGAACTTTCAGAAATATAGAGATTGTAACCAAGAAAAAGTTGGTAAATTGTATTCCTTAATTAATTCATAATGCAAAATTCAGGTGGTATTAAGTACAAGTTCAAGTTCAAGTTTACATTTATTGTCACATGCGCCAATTGGTACAGTGAGATTTGAGTTCCCATACAGTCATACGAATAAAAAGAACACAACACACGATAGAATTTAACATGAACATCCCCACACAACGGAATCAACTTTTCCCACTGTGAGGGAAGGCAATAAAGTTCAGTCATCTTCCTCCATGTTCACCTGTGGTTGGGGCCTTTTGTGCCCTCCTCAGTCACCGCTACAGGTGGCCCGATGTTCAGGCCCTCCCGGCGGGATGATCGGAACTCCGACGTCGGATCGGAAGAACATTCTCAGTGGCTCCTAAAGTCCACAGGGCAAGCTGGGCGGAGATTCAACACTGGCGGCCCTCGGCAAAGGGATCCCAGGACTCCGCGATGTTAAAGTCAGCGCCGCCCGCGGCTAGAAGCTCCGCAACCACAGCTCCACGGTGTTAAACAGCAGTCCCAACACTCCGGAGCTTCAACACGACAATCCCCGGTAAGGCATCGCCCGCTCCGCAATGGTAAATCAGTGCTGCGCCGCTGCTGAAGCTCTGGTCGGTGTCCGGCAGGAAAGGTTGCACCAATCCAGATGGTAGGC
This sequence comes from Leucoraja erinaceus, assembly GCF_028641065.1. Classification (NCBI taxonomy): domain Eukaryota; kingdom Metazoa; phylum Chordata; class Chondrichthyes; order Rajiformes; family Rajidae; genus Leucoraja; species Leucoraja erinaceus. The sequence continues at coordinate 104,624,403 of NC_073377.1, read as the reverse complement.
CGCGAGGGGAGGGGGTCAAGATGCAACTTGAAGAATAGATGCATCGTCAGCCAGGAAGTGACTAAGGAATAGTTTCCCCCTTACCCTTCCGACCTCCCCCACATAAAAAGACTAAGAAACCTCCAAAAACATACCTTTAAACAGACTAAAAATAACAAAAAGACGAAAAAAAAGGCATACTGTAGGCAGAGGCTGCCATCGTACAGCGCCCCTGGTGGTCAAGTATGGTATAGTTATGTCTTTAGCATGCATTTTTATTTCCACAGGACATATTTAATAAGTTTTCTAGTATGTTTCTAGTCCAAATATTTATATTTGCTTTAGATGGAGTTTCTTGAATGGAAAAAATAGTATTGAATCTTGATTTTGTTTTACTTTATTGGGATAATTCATGTGACTAGTTTATTAGTAGTGAATCAATAAAGACTGGTTCTAATCTTAAGCATGTACAGCATCTGCACCTATGGGAAACAAAATTAGAGTTTCAGGTCAGGTCCCGTCATTGTAGCTGATAAAAATACATAAGGAGCACATAAAATCACAGGTAGGAATGAGTACATAGACAGATAAACTTATCCAAATACATGCCCAGTAGGGAGGGGAAAGGAGGGGAAGGGAAGAGAAAAAAAAAAGAGAGAGAGAGAGAGATAGAGGAGAAAATGATCCATTGAATGCAGAGGTTGGTGGTAGGATCAGATCTCTATCCTTGTCCTGCCCCAGAGCAGAGAGGTTGAGAGAAGAGCACAGATATGGAATGATATGTGGTCAAGTGACAGGGAAGATGTGGTTCAGGAAGAAGGAAGCCATTTTAGGCGCAATTGTAGAAAACGTCTCATCATTGGTATATATACTACAGAGACAGCGGAACTGGGAGAATAGAATGGAGTCGTTATAGGACGTAGGGTGGGATGAAGAATAGTTGAAATAGTTGTGGGGAGTAAGTGGGCTTGTAGTAGATGATAGGTTCTAATCTTGATAAACACAGAATTACAGAAATTATTTGCATATTTAGATGTGGGTTAGTGTATTGTAAAAGCACACTAATGGCGAGTGCAGGACACATAGAAACATAGAAAATAGGTGCAGGAGTAGGCTATTCGGCCCTTCGAGCCAGCACTGCCATTAAATATGATCATGGCTGATCATCCAGAATCAGCACCCTGTTCCCGCTTTCTCCCCATATCCTTTAATTCTTTTAGCCCTAAGAGCTATATCTAACTCTCTCTTGAATACATCCAGTCTTTTGTGGCAGAGAATTCCTCATCTCGGTCCGACAGGTAAATGGCCTACCCCTTATTCTTAAACTGTGACCCCTGGCTCTGGACTCCCCCAGCATCGGGCCCATTTTTCCTGCATCTAGCCTGTCCAATCCCTTAAGAATTTTATATGTTTCTATGAGATCACCTATCATCCTTCTAAATTCCAGTGAATACAAGCCCAGTCGACCCATTCTTTCATCATATGTCAGTCCCATCATCCCAGAAATCAGATGCAAGTGCAATTTGCACGAATGATGTACAATTGGCTGTAATTTTCGGTGAGGCTCCAAAATATGAGCAGCACAGTTGCAGTCAAGGGAGCTGCAGCTTCACTACACTCACCTGGTGTTAAGTCACTGAATCCTGACCTCCAGTGCTGTCTGTGTGGAGTAGTAATTTTTCCTGTGACCACGGGGTTTACTCATTGTTCCATTCCTGAAACTCACCAAGGCTTTTTTTGTCAATTACCCGCCATCGCTCCTACCTACTTCCATGGATAATTAACTTATTTCTTTAATTGTCACTGGATCAAAATTAACTACAAAATGAGGAAGTTGATGACAGCAGCAGGGTAATTAGTGCGGTCAGTGCCAAAAGTAAATTGACTATATGATTCTTCAAAGGGAACTGTACCATTGGTCCTGACATTATTTTCTACTTTACGAGACAAAACAGCCAATGCAATAATTTTGGTAACTCCAAAACTTGCCGATTGTTTTCTGCAGATGTGTTTACAGAGACACGTGGGAACCATCTCTCAGGCAGCGGTCACAACAGAAGCCACGTTTGCCTTCATCGTCATCTTAGGTTTAGGTTTTTTATTGTCACGTTCACCAAAGTACAGGGAAAAACTTTTGTTTGTGTGCTATCCAGTGAAATCAAATAACACTACACTTGAATTCACAATTCATCGTCCCCCTCTTAAAAAATGTTTTTGGCCTCTTTACCTAATTGTAAAATGCTCCCAATCTTCAGGCCAGTTGTTGCTGCCAATACTTTTGTCTCCTATCTGAATCTAAACCTATCCTTAATTTATTTTGGTAAACTATATTTTTCCAATCTTAGTTTTGTGCTGGACAAGCAAAATACATTGTGATAAACCATGCATACATTCTTTAAACGTTACCTTTTGTCAACCCCATTAGCAAAGTTCCCCAAAATCTATCAGTTAACAAGACCTGAGAAGCTAAAAGACTGTGCACTTATCGAATTAATATTTTACGTCCATTAAATGTATTTAGTCTTGGGTCAGAGATTGCTATATTAGTGAATGCTAGTAAATAGTGGTGACAAACTTTTAAACCTTCTGATTGCATTGATAAAAATCTCTGGCATTGTGTTGATTCTACCTTCTCTCTTCCTTCAAACCCATATTTCAATCTTAATCTGAGTTCCAGGATTTAGACTCAGCGCCGATGAAGGCCTAGCAATATATTTCAAGCTAGTATGCAACTTGAAAATAAATAAAAAAGTAAAGAATCAAAAATTGTGAGTTTGGAAGAAACCACTGGAGCAGACTGAGAGTATAGCTGTGGCACAGGTTGCAGATGATACTCACTGAAAACAATAGAGTACAAACCATGTGGCCTGCTGTATTCTGGATATTATCAAGCTTATTGGGAAGTTGTTGGCACTTAACTCATCCAGACAAGTGGAGAATATTCTAATGCATTCCTAATTTGTCTGCAGATGGGGAAAGAATCCTGAGGAGTCAAGAGTTGAGTCACTTGTCACAGGATGCTTAGCCTCTTACTTTCCCTCATAGCCATAGTATTTATATGGTCTTTTCAAGTGTCTGGGCAATGGTTCTACATTTGTGCCTGAAAAGAGTCAGGTTTTGACCACTTCCAACAGTAGACCATTTAACAACCTAGCTGTGACATTCAATGGCATTACATTTATCAAAAATATCCCTTGCTATGGACTGACAACGTATATGACAATAGTAATGCCACTGAATGTCAAGAGTAGTTTGTTACATATTCTGTTGTTGGAGGTGGTTGTTGCCTGGCACTTTTGTGGCACAAACCATACCTGAATGGTGTCTGCTTGTTGCACAAAGGCATGGGCTGCTTAATTTGCTGAGGAATTGTGAATAGAAATGAACATAGTGCAATTATCAGTGCGTATCCCCATTTTTGAACTTAAGATGGAAGAAAGATTATTGAAAAAACAAATAAAGATGACTAGGCCAACTTGTCATGAGGAAATCCTTTGGTGATGTCCTGGAACTAGGACAACTACAACTATTTTCCTTTTAATGAGATATAACTTTGGTCAATTAAGTATTTAGACTAAAGGTGCGCTGAATGCTGGAATCAAGTGGTCCTGGCAAAACTAGACACCAGCGGTAAGTGCCACTTGACAGCATTGTTTATGATGGTTTCATTCCTTTGTTAATGATCAACAGCATACTTTTTATGAACAAGTCGTACCCAGGCAATTTCCAACAGATAGAAGCCAATTATATAATTATACTGGAACCACTTGTCTAGAGATGTCTAGTTCTGGAGTGCATGTTTTCATTACTACAACCAATATACTGAGTGGTTCTGTAGACTTTGCTGTATCCAGGGATTTCTTCATACATCACTTGGAAGAAGAAGAGATTATAGTGACATGCATATTGTTTATAGAAAACATATTGAAGCCATTACCAAGAAATAGAGATAGAAATATGAGCAAAATAGACAGGTGTAGCAGTGACGCATGTATGATTGTTTTTCAGTGGGTCAGGCAGCATCTCTGATGAAAAAGTATAGGTGATGGTCGGAACCCTTCTTCAGACTGCTAAAGAAGGGGCCCGAACCAAAACATCACCTTCTCCAGAGATGCTGCCCGACCCGCTGAGTTATTCCAGCAATTTGTGTCAATCTTTGGTGTAATCCAGCATCTGCCATTTCTTCCGATCACATGTATGATTGTTTCTTATTCAGAGATCAAGATTGAATACTGGTGAGAAGAGGGGCTTTGCTCAATATGCCTGTGTCGTGGCTGTCAGGGAATTGGGAATTATACCTTATTCTGTAAGGCATGGTGGTTGAATGAATTGAGACGGACTATTTCAAATGGGGCAGTTGGGTGGAATCAGACAATCAGTAGGCCAGAACCTGAAGACCTATGGCAACCAAATGATAGAGAACTGGACCAGAAATTGATGAGGCGTGGTAATGATGAGGAAGGAGGTTGTGACGTTAATGCTGTATCAAAGGTGGAGTTTGGGGTTCAGGAGGGGTTGTGAAGTATGGGTGTTGTGTCCAAACCAGGCAAATGTCTCAGTGTTGCACTGCTTAATGACCATGTTTTCCCTGGAGACAGGTACTCATTGGTCAATATGGTTCAAATAGTGTTAATTCTCCAAATGAGGCATTGCACAGGGAATAATAACATCTTGTCAGCCCCTGTGCAGAAATGATGACAATCTGAACGTTTCTGGTTGAGATTCTGGACAAACTTGAATTGACCAAGAGATATTGAGGAGAGACCAGACAGATGTATATTAAAATGTGAGTGGCACAAATAGGGTAGACAGTTAAAACATTTCTCCAGTCATGGAAATTTCAAGGACTAGTTGGCATGGCTTTAAGGTGAGAGAGGTAAAGCTTAAAGTTGCTGTGCAGGGCAATTTTTTTTTACACAGAACCAGATGAATGCCTGGAACGTGCTGCCTGAGGTTGTAATGGAGGCAGATACAATAATGGTAGTAAAGAGGCTTTTGGATAGGCACATGGACATGCAGGAAATGGAGGAATATGGATTACGTGCAGACAGATGAGTTTAGATTATTTTGGCATCATTATTGGCACAGACATTGTGGGCTAAAGGGCCTATGCCTATTCTGTACTTTTCTATGTTCTATGAAGGATGTTTGTCATGCTTCACTCTAGATGAAAATAATTTTGGTTGCATAATGCAGAAAAAAATTATTATATGATTCTATTTCTGGGCACATTAGTTTATTTATTCACATTTATTTTAATTTTCTGTCGAGAAAGCAGACTGTTTAGTTAATCTTAGGTGCATTATCTATTATATTACTAAAAGTAAGATCTTGACTGCTTTTGACTTACTGCGATGTGATTTCCGAGAGAACGCCGTCACTTACGGCCGTCAATTTTGGCCACCCCGCTCAGAGCCCCCCTCCGCCGGACTGGACCAGAGGATTTTTCCCATCAATGAACAATCAGAGAGATATTAATGTTTACAAAAATTTCACCATACTCTCTGCTGCCCCTGCTGGTGGCAGGGGGGAGCGACTATAAAACCCGGAAGTGTGGTGGCTCACTCAGAGGGTGACGTCAAGATGGTGCCGAGTGCAGGCGCCATTGAATAATTCAGGAGAGCTGCTCTGTCTATGGTGAGTGTGTTTGTTGGATGTTATTTAAAGCACGTTTTTGCTTCAGCACCAGCAGCCTCTACAGGAGGCTTTAAACATGTATATTCAACACGTTCTGAAGTTACTTGGCATTTTTAGTGTGTTATTGTGTGTGTGTGTGTGTGTGTGTGTGTGTGTGTGTGTGTGTGTGTGTGTGTGTGTGTGTGTGAATGAGTGTGTGTGTGAATGTGTGTGTGTGTGTGTGTGTGTGTGAATGAGTCTGTGTTTGTGTGAATGACAAGGAGCAGAGTGGGGGGGGGGGGGGGGGGTGAAGGGAGGAGGGGTGACTGAGTGAACTGCCAGCGTACCAGGTGTGAGTGACTGCACTGTCAGCCCACGAGCCGTGAATAAGTGAACTGCCAGTCCACCAGCCATAAGTGACTGAACTGCCAGCCCAATAATCCATTCAGTCCACCCTCTCCCCCTTCTCTCTCACAGTCTGTCACCTGTTTTAGGCAGAATTTCTGGCAGTTTCTCAGCTGCCAGCCTGCCAGGTCCGAGTGACTGTACTGCCAGGCCTCAGTGACTGAATCCATTCAGCCCACAATGTCTATACTAGCCTTCTGGGAACCAGTACCTTCGGCCCACAACACCATACTAGTGCAACAGAAAGCCCCCCCCCCCCCCACAGGCGAGCAATATGGGAATTGGTGGAGAGGTGGAATATTGCATTGAATATTGACCAGCCCTCCCGTTGGGTCCCACTTAGTCCAGTTTTTAACTATAATTAGTAAATCACTATACATGTGGATTATTGTCATCCTTATTAGCAGTTCATAAATTACCCATTATTTATATCATGCTGCTCCTAGTAAATAACATTTGAATCCTGGTGAAAATGAAACAGCGCTGGCCCAAACAACAAAAGATATGTTCTTATCTGACATTGGTCGAACTATCAGCAATGGTACCGTGAACGGGATCATGCATTCATGGGCCTGTCTCTGAGTAGGCAGAGCACCTAGCTTCTCTCAGCATGGGATCTTCTACTCGAGTGAATTTCAAAACAATTGTGAAGGGTAGTCATTGTTTGCATATTTCCTACTGCTGCTATATATAACAGTTGCAGAGCACGAGTAACTGCATAGATTATTATTATTATTATTATGGCCTCCCCCTGTTTATTTGTTTGACAATTTTCAATCAGTACTTATTCCTTTTATTTCCAGATGCAGGCACGTGATTTCAGACCTATCAAAGCACCAGAAAAGCTATGTTCTGGAGCACAAGCAATGCGAAAATCAGCAACTAATATACCGGACACATCTTTTAAGAAAGTGACCCCATGGGATGCTGCATCACAGTCTGTGGTTGGTTCAGTGGAGGAGGCGTTTTCCAAGAGAAACATCCAGTCATCGATAGCAAAGAATATTGTTTCAGCAGCACGTCGAAAAACATTACCTGAACCTCCAGAAGAATGGAAAGCTCGAGTGGCATATGTCCCACCACTTCCAAGCAGTTACTCATCTTTATCCACTTTCAATGTCAGAAGACCCTCTAGCATAACTTCCTCCCTGAAATCTTCATCCACTCCAGTGCCCAACATTCATGGCAGTTCAATGCACCAACAACCATTAAGTTACCAACAATCTCTAACTGACTCTGACATGTCCACTGGGGCATACTCTGATTATGAATCTTCAAGCAAGCAGGTAGCTGGTTCAAATTATAACCCCTATCCCCGAGGCTGGAAAAAACAAAGATGAAATGGTTGACGGATTTTTTCATGATGAAGATTACAACATGACTTGTAGATACAGAAAGAATAAACCCAAAATTAAAAACAGAATGAAATGAGAAGTGAAATATTGGTAGACAAAAGAGTAGAATTTTCCTTGTGGATATTACTTTCAGTGTTGTGATCAGTAGCAAATTAAGTGTTTTAATGCATGCATTTCAACCAGTTGCCCAGACACATATTGTTGCACATTATTCATGAATGATCATGTTGGATGATTAGCCATGATCATATTGAATGGCAGTGCAGGTTCGAAGGGCCGAATGGCCTACTCCTGCACCTATTTTCTATGTTCTATGTTTCTATGAATGAAGAATGTTGCACTAAACAAAATGTATCTGCATAAGAAATAGAGTATGAGATTAAGCTCTTAGTATGAGATCTATGCACTGCAACATTAACCATGGTATTATCTTCATTAAGAAAACCAACTGCCATAGATCCGACAGGGAAAATAGGTGAACTGAATAAGGCCGAAACAACCTTAACCTATTCTAATTTTTATGCCTTTTAATTGTACACTCCTCAGTTCACATTGGAAAATTCACAGCATTAGGGAATTATGAAGGCACTATAACGTATACATAGATCTAGCTCTCTTGGTAAAGTCCTACAATTGACCTGAAGGATTACAATTATATTATATGATATAGAAACCTACTGAAGTTAGTGGGTTAAGGACACAAAAGTTGGGAAAGTGTTTGTGGCTTGGAACACCAACTAACAATTCTTATTTAGAATTGTTTGTCTACTATTTCCATCCCAGATGAGGCGACCTCTATCCATTGCAACATGAGAAAGGAAATCAAGTGAGCTCTTGCCCTCTCAGAGAGAAGGTGAGAAGGTGTGATGTGGTAAGAAAGCAATGCTCACTATTTTTTTAGTTCTTGGGAAAAGCGCATAATTATACAGATACATCATGGATGTAGCAATTTGTAAATGATAGCAGTTTCTGAGGACATTTTTTAGAGAATGAATAAACAGAACACAGTGCCAATTAGATGGTATAGATACATGAGATTTAATCTACTGGGCAAACAGAAATGCTGAGTTTTTCTGGTTTAGATATAAATCATTCTTGGAATCATGTTAGTTAAAATAAGAAACAAACTTAGCTTATTATGTTGGCCACAAGCTATAATGTATGGTATTGGCTAGAAAAAATATTAGGAACATTATATATATTTACATCTTTCTGCTATTAAATCTATTCTGTTACAATACATAATAAAGTGTATTGTGGAGAGTCGTAGGAAAGTCCTATAGTAATAGTTGCTTGACTAGAAGGTAATATTTTATCATGTCCCACAAACATGCATTTTCCTTTAAATTTAGTTAACTATTATTCTGAAACAGAACTAAATGTGAATACACAAATGTAATTAGACTTTTGTACAGTGTAATGGTAGGAAATCTGAGAATGATGTTGTAAGCATTGGCAATATTAGATTTAGAACAGCTTTGGAAGTGAATAAGGGGTAAGCCATTTGGAACGGAGATGAGGAAACACTTTTTCTCACAGAGTTGTGTGTGGAATTCTCTGCCTCAGAGGGCAGTGGAGGCAGGTTCTCTGGATGCTTTCAAGAGAGAGCTGGATAGAGCTCTTAAAGATAGCGGAGTCAGGGGATAAGGGGAAAAGGCAGGAACGAGGTACTGATTGGGGATGATCAGCCATGATCACATTGAATGGCGGTGCTGGCTCGAAGGGCCGAATGGCCTACTCTTGCACCGATTGTCTATTGTCTATTGAATGATATGTATGTGTAATGTGTTTTGAGATGGGCGGTCAGAGTAAAGGTGATGAATCCAGTTTTGTAAAAGATAAATTAAGCTGTGCTTAAGGTTCTGCACATCCAAAATATACCATTGGTCAATCAACCTGCAGTACAAGAAAAATCCACGTGCACCTCACTGTTTCACGAGTTGTTGACATAAATTCTAGTGCACCCCATCAACAAAAGTCTATTTTTAGGTAATGTTAAGCATCCTGAATTTTTCAGTATTTTCTGCTTTTGTTTTACATAAAAATAAATTACAGAATTCAGTTGAGAAATCTATTATTGTGTCTTATCTTTTTGTACATTGCTTTGGTCTCTCAGCATTACATGTGTAAAGTTTATGTTAAATATTAGGGCTTCAAAACTGCTTAAAAATAATTCAGAACAATACAAATGTGATCTATTTGCCCATCACTTGTGCAATTCTCCATATTCTCTATATTCCTCCTTTTCTTGAAAACAATGGAAATAATGACAGACACATGAAACATGTATAATCAAGTCCTTCACATATCTGCTCTGTTACATTTATTTTTGTTTTCAGCTTAATGCCATGACATAGGAATGTTGAAGAGATATTACATAGAAAATAGGTGCAGGAGGAGGCCATTCGGCCCCGAGCCAGCACCGCCATTCATTGTGATCATGGCTGATTGTCCCCTATCAATAACCCGCCCCTGCCTTCGCCCCACATCCCTCGACTCCACTAGCCTCTAGAGCTGTATCTAACTCTCTCTTAAATCCATCCAGTGACTTGGCCTCCACTGCCCTCTGGGGCAGGGAATTCCATAAATTCACAACTCTCTGGGCGAAAACGTTTTTTCTCGCCTCAGTTCTAAATGACCTCCCCTTTATTCTAAGACTGTGGCCCCTGGTTCTGAACTCGTCCAACATTAGGAACATTTTTCCAGCATCTAGATATAGTCCAGTCCAGTCCATTCCTTTTATAATTTTATATGTTTCTATAAGATCCCCCTCATCCTTCTAAACTCCAGTGAAAGCAAGCCTAGTCTTTTCAATCTTTCCTCGTATGACAGTCCCGCCATCCCAAGAATCAATCTCGTGAACCTACGCTGCACTGCCTCAATCACAAGGATGTCCTTCCTCAAATTAGGAGACCAAAACTGTACACAATACTCCAGATGTGGTCTCACCAGAGCCCTATACAACTGCAGAAGAACCTATTTACTCCTATACTGAAATCCTCTTGTTATGAAGGCCAACAATCCATTAGCTTTCTTCACTGCCTGCTGTACCTGTAAGCCAACTTTCAGTGACCGGTGTACAAGGACGCCCAGGTCTCGCTGCACCTCTCCCTTACCTAACCTAACCCCATTGAGATAATAATCTGCCCCCTTGTTTTGTCGCCAAAGTGGATAACCTCACATTTATCTATATTATACTGCATCTGCCATGCATCTGCCCACTCACTCAACCTGTCCAGGTCATCCTGCAACCTCCTAACATCCTCTTCACAGTTCACACTGCCGCCCAGCTTTGTGTCATCCGCAAACTTGCAATCCGCAAATATTGTGCGTAAACATACAACCATCAGGTAATTAAGAAAAAAAATAGTTTCTTGTGTCTTTATATTTACCATATTTTGTGCACTTGTATTGTTATTCTTATGTAATCTATGGCACAGTTTAAATTCAGTCAATGTTTTACTTTATTATAATGCTTATATTACTGCATATGTCTCAGATCTAGTTATGCACTGAAACTTATCATACATGGCATGTCACAATTTTAAAAGCCAAGTTTGCAGAAATATTTGTATTTTATTGCAATTTTGTCAATTATTTTGCTGATTCAAAAAATGGTACAAAATGTTCCAGAGCATTTATTTGACTTGCACAATTGACTTTAAAAAAACCCTGTACTACTACAAAACGCTTCAAAATAAAACATCTTGTTACCATATCATTATTGAAACTTTTTTCATAAACAAAAAGGAATGTGATTTTAATTCTGCAATATCACAAAATGTCAAAAGTTCATAAAAATTCAAATACACTTTCACTTTATAAAAGCTAGTTTGTTTTCAATTAAAATGAAGTTTGTTTTTTAATGTTAGTGATTTAATTATTTAAATATCTTTGAATTAAGGTCAAATACATGAACAATTACATTTGACATTGAGTTTTATGCACTAAAATAAACATTTTGGATAGTCTCATAGTGAGAACATAGCACCTGGTTTGGAAGGGCAATTAATTAGTTACAGCTCATTCTCAATCTTGGGACCAAATGAGTCTTTTGGAAACATAAGATGTAGCATTTTGGTTAGACAAACCAAGGATTGACTTGCACAATAAATGGTAGAGCCCTAAGGAGTAGAACACTTGAGAGGCGAAAGAATGAAGACATATAGTTCAATTAAAGTAGCGATAGAGGTAAACAGTACAGAGAAGAAGATGTTTGACATACTTGCCTTCATTGGTCAGGATACTGAGTATAGGAAATGAGATCATGTTATAACTGTACAAGACACTGGTAAGCCCATGCTTGGAGCACTGTGTGTAGTTCTGGTCGCTCTGCTATTGGAATCATGTCATTGAGGTGATATGGATAGAGCGCAAAACAAGATTTATGCGGATGTTACAAGCATGGGGGGGGGGGGGGGGGTTTGAGTTGAAGGGAGAGACTGAATGTTGGGTCTTTTCTCGCAGGAGCAAAGGAGGCTGAGTGTAGAAGTTTATAAAATCATAAGGGACATAAATAAGTTCACAGTCTTAAACTGGAGGTCTGTACTTATCTATATTACTAAAAGTCTGATCTTGACCACTTTTGGACCACTTTGCTGTGATTTCCGAGAGAACGTCGACACCTACGGCCGTCATTTTTGGCCACCTCGCTCCGAGCCCCCTTCCGCCTTCCAGGACCAGAGGATTTTTCCCATCGATTAAAATTCAGAAATATATTAATGTTTTAAAATAATTCCCCATTCTCTCTGCTGCCCCCACTGGCGGCAGGCGGGAGGGACTATAATACCCGGAAGCGTCATGCCTCACTCAGTCTCTGCCAGACCCAGGAAGCGAGTGGGTCACGGCTCTCTGAGCTGTGAATAACACTGAATGCATGTCTACTCCATGGTGAGTCCCCTTGATGTGGCTGCTGCCAAATTGTTTGCCTTTTTATTTAAAGTTTGTGTTCACAAAATGAATTTTGGTTGTCAGGTGGCTGCTGCCCAATTGTTTGCCTCACCTTTTTAAAAAAGTTTGTGTTCACAAAATGAATTTTGGTTGTCAGCTAAATTGTTTACCATGGCTTGGCTTTTAAAACCGTTGCAACAGTTGGCTGCCAGCCCAATAATCCATTCGGCCCACAATGTCTATACTAGCTATCTGGAAACCAGTACCTTTGGCCCGCAACACCCATACTAGCGCAACAGAAAGCCCCCCCCCCCCCCCCCCCCCCCCCCCCCCTGGCGAGCAATATTGGAATTGGTGGAGAGTAGGAATATTGCATTGGTGACCAGCCCTCTCGTGTGATGCTGGGACCCAACGGGTCCCACTTAGTCTAGTCATTTATAAACATAAACATATGAAGCTTCTAATATCATGAAAGGCATTTACAGGGTAGACAGTCTGTACCTTTTTCCCAGGGAGGAAGTATCAAAGGCCAGAGGGCACAGTGTTAAGGTAATAGGGGGAACGTTTAAAGGTGAGGCAAGTCCTTTTACAAGGTTAAGGTGAGTGCCTGGAATGTGCTGCCAGGATTGGTGGTGGATGCAGATAGGATAATGGCATTTATGAGACTTTTAGATATGCACATGGATATGCAGGGAATGTAGGCAAATGGATTACATGCAGTCGCAGAAAATTAGTTTACAATCAGATCATCCCACATAAATTCCTCTGCATATCCAGCTGAGGAAATGATGTTGGCAGTGAGGTTAAGAGAGATTAGTTTAATTCGGCTTCATGTTCGGCAAATACATTGTGGGTTAAAGACCCTGTTCCTGTGCTACTTTGTTCTCTGTTCCAAGAAAATAAATACAGCAAGGATAAACTGCATAATTGATAAAGCCAAACCTTTTTCTTTTACCCTGACTTCATTTCAATTACATGTGTAAGTGTGTTGACATGCATTAGATTAGTTTGCCTAGAAATTGTTTCATGCCTGTAAAAATATGTTAAATTGGTCTGTGGGCCTTCTAATCAAACTTAATTAACCGTGGATGGTGAAAAGTGCATCTACCTTCACCAATTCTGCAATGGCACATCCAGCAGAGGAACTTATGTTGGTGGTAAATGTGGTTGTGGTTGACAGAGTAATGTTTATGTCAGGAAGAGCTGAGATTCACTCATGGCAGTGTTACTGGGACATTGAAGTTTAGACTGACATTAAATGTGGATAGGATGTGACTGAGTACGAGAGATGGAGAGCAATAGATTGGGTTTTAAGTGGGATTAGTGAGGGCTGGTGAGGGGCCTGGAACAATTCCACAGTAAGAGGGTTTGCATGGACTGTTTCATGGATGAACGTGTACATAGACATTATTGGCCTAATTGTCAGCCTTCATCTTTGACCTGTTCTCTTTACGTTTTGATGAAGAGCCTCATGAGCTCTGAAGACCAACACAAGGACCCATTGAAGTGTCCTGAAGTGTTTCTTTGTTCTTTCTATGATGAGTGGGCGTTCTCCAGCTGCTTTGTTTTACTCCCACTTCGTAAAGACATGCTGGGAAGTTAGACACAAAGCATTTTAGTAACTCAGCAGATCAGGCAGCAACACTGGAGAAAAGGGATGGGTGACGTTTCGGTCATGTCCCTACTTTGGGCTGAAAGTTGGTTGGGGGGGGGGGAGGGTGAAAAGCTGGAGGTGAGAAAAGATCAGCGCTAATCAAAGGCAGGCAAGGCTGTGCTTGGTAAGCTCATTGCTGGCTAGGAATGGTGTGATCTGAAGAGGGAAAAATTGTGGAATACTGTGGAAGTGGTAAAACGACTAGGGTGGAGGAAGGAGGAAGAGGGCAGGGAGGAGAGGGGATTGTAAATAGAAGTTACTTAAAATTAGATCATTCAATGTGCAAACCACTGGGTTGTAAGCTACCCAAGTGAAATGTGAGGTGCTGTTCCTTCAATTTGCATGTTTCCTCTCTCTGGCAATGGAGGAGGCCCATGACAGAAAGGTCACTATGGGAATGGAAGGGGAGTTGAAATGGTTGGCAACTGGTAGATCCCATAGGCCTAGGCGAAACTAATGTATGTGTTAAGTGAAACGGTCACTCAGTCTACATTTGGTCTTCCCAATGTACAGGAACCCCCAACCTGGTGGGATGAAGGAGATGCGGTTGAAGGAGATACATCTGAACCTCTGTCTCTGAACCCCTGTATGGACTGTCAGGGTCCCTGGATGAAGTAGAGAGAGGAGGTATAGGGACAGGAGTTGCATCTCCTGCAGTTGCAGGGGAAACCATCTGGGATGGAAATGATATATGTGCGAAGGGATGAGTGAACCAGGGAATTGCATAGGGAGAGGTCCTTGCGGAAGATGGAAAGATGTGGAGATGAGAAGAAATGATTAGTGGTGGGATCCCCTAGTAGGTGACGGAAATGTCGGAGGATAATGTATTGGATGCGGAGGCTGGTGGGATGAAGGTGAGCACCAGCCTCCACATCTGTCCATGTTGCATCTGGGGGGAGGGAGAGCTAGAGCAGAAGTACAAGTCACAGAAGAGACACCTGTGAGAGCCTCCTCTATGACAGAGGGGAAAAGCCATGTTCCCAGAAGAATGAGAATATCTTGGATGTCCTAGTATGGAATACCTCATCTTGGGAGCAGATGCGGCAGAGACGGAGGAATTGAGAGTAGAGAATAGCATCTTGCGAGATGGACACAACATGCTGGACTAACTCAGTGGATGAGGCAGATCTCTGGAGAGAAAGAATGGCCGACATTTCAGGTTGAGACCCAACCTCAGACAAGAGGCCGTTATGGTCTGCTAATACATACCCATGTTTGCAAGCTGAAATGCATTATCAATACATTGGGAAGATACTGAATACCCTATTCCACCAAAATTGTTCATTTTTTCATGTTTTCCCTCCTAAACTTAGAAGTTGTCCACCTCCCTGTTGGCTTTAATGAAGTCAGTTGATGATCACTGTTATTTTTAAAAGTAAGTTCAAAAGTTTACATCTTCATAATAAAGTGCAAGTAATATCTAAATGGATTAACCTGAACATACAACATTCTTAATGCTAGGCAGCGGATTGAAATGAATATATTCCTGACAAAGTGCTTTCAATTTAGGAAAAGAGAAGGCAGAACAGCATTGTAAAGGATTTTGAGACAAGTTAAGAACACAGGGTTAGTTTCCTCAGTGTCATCAAAAAGAAGCAAAACAATTGTTGAGATCATGAAAGCCTGCAGAGGATGTTAATAAAAAAACTTTGGCAATTATGGATGACCATTTGGAATTACAAGGCTAAATATAATAACTTGAAATTGAAAGGCTATATTTGAAATGAAAAATCTAAATACATAATCACAGTATTTATTTTAACTGGATACTGGTAGCTTCTGAATTGAAAAATTAAAGAACACTATCTGCATCTTTGCAATGTTCAATTAACTATCTTTTACATGATCGTTTTTGCCCTATTTATATATAAAGCCCCGTAAAATTGTGATCAGACATTACTCCAGATAATTTCTACAGTGAATGTCCTCTACGTTCAACCTTTCGATGGAAGAGAATGGAGTGACTGAATTGCTGAACACTAAATATAGCTGTTTGATGTAAAGTGGATGCCCGTCCTTGAGACCAGTTAATCTCCACTTTGGGGGCTGTGCAGACCACGGCAGATGTGAGCCTGGAAAGCTTGAAAACCTGCTGAGCAAAAAGGGACAACTCCAACCAAGTCACTGGAAACTTATTTGAAGGGGACAATATTTAAGTTTTCATTAAGGATCTGCACTCTTCATCACAGGTAACATTATTTATTAATGGAAATGTTTCAGAGGCTTACTGTTTAATGATGAGGGCCATGAGAAGATATTGTTGTGCACTTGAAGAGATACCAAAATAAAGTATTTACTTTCTTACTCAAAGTACAGTTTGAAATTATATAACAATCAAAAAAAGTTATATTTCAAACTTTGTTTACTATTGTTATAAATGCATGGTTGGCTGGTAATGTGCATGACTTCAATGTTATTTGCCAAGAGAACAAGGCTTGCTTCCATAACATTCTTGCTTGTATGTAAGAGACAATGATACAAAGAATTCATAAAGTTTTAAATTAGCAGATCTAAAATAGGAAGATGGAATGCAGCAGAAGCATCAAGTTATGGGTAAAATGCACACAATTCCTGTGGATCCATTTCAATGCAAAAGTGGTAACGACGGTAATAGAAAAGTAAAGTAATAGGAAATTTCTGGTTGAGACGTATTGTCTCACTAATATCTGACGACACACTCTATTAACTTACTTCTGAATTAGCATCTAATTATAGATTAAATTAAAGTACACATTATTTGACTTTATATTTGACTTTAAGGTACAGGTTATACGACTTCATACTTAAGTTATTAAAATTGACTTAGTTACATAAAGTTGGTATTAAAAGTTGTAATTATTATTTTTGATAACGAAGAAATAGTAAATCAGATTTTCATCTGTGTATTGTGTTAAATACAGCTCTCAGTAGGAAGAAAAATATACAACATGCAATTGCACAGCACCCTCACCAAAGAACTGAAGCAGCAAGCATCAGCCATTGTAAAAGAAATCCAAGGAAATGGTAGGAAACTTCTGAAATGCCATCTCTAAAATCACACCAGTCATTAAAATGTTTTATCGTGTGATGCAGTCCAATATCAAATGTTAGTTAGAGTGTAATTTAACAATACAAATTAAAATAATACATTACAACCTATGGTAAGTAATGCTTTTGTCATTACCACTGTCCTTCAAAAGTTATTTTTATCTTGAACAACTGTGTCAAGCTGATGTAGAGTACTGAGATCTTTGACAGCTGATGCACATTCCTAACACACAGTCCTTCTGACCTATGTTAGGAATTATATCAGCCGCAGCCTCATTTGTAAAAGTAAATTATTTCGTGGAAGGGGTGGAACTCTTAAATGCTGTTTATATTTATATGTGTATGTCATACAGGAAGCCTTATCTCATTTTACATCAGTGTGCATATTCACTAAATTCTGGTTGTAAATGTGCAGTTTGAGCTCACCAATCAAAATCTGAATGACCCTCTCTAGGTTTCAAACAACTTCATCAAGATGTCATAGGAGTCACAGAATCCAACTATGTATCGAGCTACCAACATTAGTCAGTATTTTTGTGGTGGAGGATAAAGCCTTTGTTTCTTTCTGTAATCCTTGGTCCACACAATTATGAGAGTACCAGGTTTCTCGCCAGAAAAAAAGAGAGAAGAAAAATTGTAAGAAATTACTTCTTCAAAGCTCTTTAACAAATGCATTGACGGACGAAACCCAAGAATTGGGATTTCTTTTTAAAGTTGTTTTTAAATTTACACTCAAAATATGTCTTTACTTTTGTATGAATCATAAGACTGCCACAAATGTAAATTTATGGGCTAAGCAGGTTTCTTGGCTTTTCGCCATGCATTGTGATGTTCAAACAAATAAAAGTATTTCAACAATAAATTATTATGGCCTCTGTCAAAGAATAGTAATAAAACTAAGCTCATTTCTCAAGTGTTGAACATTCAAATCCAAACAAAACTGCGTCTTAACTTTGGTTGACCTTAACATATCTGCAATTTTACTTTTAATCCAGTTCAGACAGATAAAGTCTTCCGATGACCTAAGGTAAAATAAAAATAGCTTGGTCCATCACAACTTGCATTTAACTGTTGGAAGTTCACAACACATGTGTCCCCTTCTGTCCCAATTATTGAACTAATTCTTCCCTTATTCAAAGACTTATATATTTTGACATAATATGAACCGTAATAAAATCTCTGTATTATATATGATACTCTTCTGAGGCTGGATGTCAGGTATATTATCAAGGTAATTCATAGATAATTTTATATTTTACCTAACATGTACAAGAAATGTATGAAAACAATGACTGATCCTCATCTTTCAAATACAAATGTTTGTATCTCTTCTCATTTAGGACTTAGACTTTGACATAATGCCACTATTATGGTTTCACTGGTCATGAGAGAAACTACCTGATATCATTTTTATTCATATTGTTTTCTCAAAGGATGTTACCAGAAGGTAGTTGCTACAATAAACAAAAAAATATTTGAAATATTTATAAACTCAGACCACATCTGTTGAAAGACAATTCCCAATTTAGATATTGCTGGTAAATGTCAGTATGGTCCACCCTAGTTATTATGAACCCCTTTATAATGGATAAAGCCCTAGACCTGCCATTCTGTGCTCAATCGCTGAATGCGGGAACCAGCGGCAGGGGCAGCAGTTATTGCAGTTATCGACAAGGTGATGCCAGGCGGCCTTCTTGGGCTGCTGTGGTGAGGAAGGTCCCACTTGGCTCACAGTGACAGTGCTCCAGGAATCTGACCCGGCGCCCGTTGGGGAGCATTCAGCCTGGTTGCACTTGAGTTATTCCTCTGGTAGGTGTTATATTCCACATGTTCATCATCTCTATCTCCTTGTCATTTTGGGGTATTTGGATTTGATCCCCTTGTTTTTCCCTTTTTGGCCATGTACACAGCCTGTATCAAAGACAGGTCTTCCTTTATGAAATTACAGTTTTACCTGATTCTACTTTATGCTCTCCTGAACCAATTCACTGCCATTACTCTGCTTACATTTAGGAGGAATTTCTTAAAACAAAATTACTTGCCTCTGTCCATTTAAAACAAAATCTTATGATCACAGTTTAATCACTGATCGACACTGAGGCTTGATCCAGTTAGTCAACCTCATACCCTAGAATCAGATCCATAGTCCCGCGTTCCTGATGCTGGGTCATGACCTGAAACATCAACACTTCCTTTCCCCAACAAATCTTCCATGATCCACGAATTGTATTTTGATCCCTTCTTCCTTGTGGGATCAAAAATCAAGGAAGTTCTCTTGAGCAGATTTCAGGAAATCTTCCTCGTTTGTGCCATCTGTTCTAATAATATGTTCATCTTCTAACTAGTTGTAACTAGCTGAATATGATGAACCTGAGGGGAAGCCAGCCATTAGTGCTTGTAATGCAACCATGAATTCCACGGAAGACTATTAGAACCTGCTTTTAATGTTCAAGTGCATAACTAACCAATCCACCTGTAACTCTTAGATTTAACTGTGTCAACCTCCTGCTGATAATAGCTCAAGCATGGGATTTTGTTCAAATTTTGTTCAAAGGAAATTATCTATGTCACCCAAGCCCAGTTAATTGACCACTATATTGCTGATCAACTTGAAACAAAACCTGGCAAATCCTACGTCAGCCTTATACAAGGAATTATTAAGGGATTGGACACATTTGATGCAAAAAACATGTTCCTGATGTTGGGGGAGTCCAGAATCAGGGGCCACAGTTTAAGAATGAGGGATAGGTCATTTAGAACTCAGATTAGGAAAAACTTTTTCACACAAAGAGTTGTGAATTTGTGGAATTCTCTGCCTCAGAAGGAGTTGGAGGCCGGTTCATTGGATGCATTCAAAAGAGTTAGATAGATCTCTTTGGGCTAATGGAATCAAGGGGTATGGGGAGAAGGCAGGAATGGGGTACTGATTGTGGGTGATCAGCCATGATCACATTGAATTGCGGTGCTGGATCGATGGGTCTGAAATGGCCTACTCCTGCACCTATTGTCTATGTATCTATGTAACTACAATGTAAATAAAAATGCTGATTGTGAATTAGAACCCCACTCACGCTCTAACCTGGCTTGCCTAAGAGTGAATTTGGGCCACACACTCTCTTATTAAACAATCTGATAAAGATATGAAGTAATGCCAGTGCCCAAAACACTGTTATCTTAAAACTTGTAAAATGCTTTCTGCATTTACTCCAGAGCTAAATAAGGTTGTTGGGTATGAGAACACTCTGCTCTTGCAAAAAAAGATCCAAATAAACTGAAAATCATAATTGACTGCCATAGACTATGAATATCAACATCCCATACATCCTTGCTGCAATAATCTGTGGCCTAGATCGGGGGGAGTTCCTCCCACCACGGGTACCCTGTAATCCCGTGCCACCTGCTCCATGGTTGGATAGTTGGCGACTAAACCATCTCCCCCACCTGGTTTGCCAGGTGAAGAGGGGGCTGTGGACCCCCAGCAGGACCAAAAACAAGACCTGCCAAAGGACAGATGAGCTTCTAGCGAGCCAATGGCCATCCACACTTCAGTAGGTTGCGATCACTATTGTACATAGCATTGTAAGGAATGATGATAAAGCACACACACCGAAATACTACACTTCCAGCGGCGGAAACCAGCACCACTGCGTCGCTAATGTTTTCAACGATGATGAAGTAAGGACGATGGAAATGGTAGATGCGAGACACCTTCCACATCATACCACTGAAGAAAAGCAACTAAGGTATTGCAAGAGTTTTGTTAGGTCAACATGACTTGTCATCACTACTGTTCTGAGGAGTTGGAACAAATGCAACCTGTAGATCTTGCCAATTGGCTAAGCATGGACATTAAAGTGACTGGAGGAGCCCCAAGAAGAAATAAACCACCCAGACGAGTCTGGTCACGATTTGACAAATTGAAATGAGGCGGTGCTACAATATTTGACCTGTGCTACTGTAGTGTATATTTGATCAATTTAGTTTGTACTAGCAGAGATACTAAAGTAAATGTCCAAGAAAAAAAACAATAGTAACCCATTGCGTTACCTGAATAAGCTGAACACAGCTGTTGTTAAAAATGCATGCCACAAAAATCCAGCAGTAACTTGATTACATTGTCGAACACTAGTTAATGTCAGCCCTGGTATCTGAGTCTGACACCATAAGTTGGAATTCAATCCCCAGAAATAGATTGTGAATTTTTATCATCTCACACGCGCTTCCTCTTTAAAAAAAACGCGCACAATTTTCTCTTAACATTACCCCGTATCAATAGCATTGGAATGTTACTTTGAAATGATCCAGAACATTTTCAGAACTCTGTAATTTTTTCACGCATCAAAAGCATACTTGAAAAAATAATGAATGTTAACGTTAAAAAATAAATAAACATGGGATCACAAGAGAAGAAGCGCGAATGAAAGAGCAGAGAACATTGGTAACAACCCACAAAGAATGCATAAGCAAAACAAACCAGAAATAGAATAAACAGTGAACAAGTGGAGATAGAACAATAAACTCATCACTTAAACAGTGGTGAGTAAATTACTTCTGGAATGTTCCAATGTTGCAACAAATAACTGGGAAGAGCAAAAGGCATTATGACGTGATATGGATTCCATGGATTTGTTTGAACAAACCATTCTCCGGAGATACAACAAGGACTATTAACACATGTAAAGAACCAATTTAGAACTGAATGAATTAGAAGGGTCTCATAGAAACATAGTAAATAGGTGCGGGAGTAGGCCATTCGGCCCTTCGAGCCTGCACCGCCATTCAATATGATCATGGCTGATCATCCAACTCAGTATCCTGTACATGCCTTCTCTCCATACCCTCTGATCTCTTTAGCCACAAGGCCCAAATCTAACTCCCTCTTAAATATAGCCAATTAACTGGCCTCTGTGGCAGAGAATTTCAGAGATTCACCACTCTCTGTGTGAAAAAAAATGTTTTTCTCATCTCGGTCCTAAAAGACTTCCCCCTTATCCTTAAACTGTGATCCCTTGTCCTGGACTTCCCCAACATTGGGAACAATCTTCTTGCATCTAGCCTGTCCATCCCCTTAAGAATTTTGTAAATTTCTTTAAGATCCTCCCTCAATCTTCTAAATTCTAGCGAGCACAAGCCGAGTCTATCCAGTCTTTCTTCATATGAAAGTCCTGAAATCCCAGGAATCCGTCTGGTGAACCTTCTCAGTACTCCCTCTATGGCAAGAATGTCTTTCCTCAGATTAGGCCCGACCCGAAACGTCGCCTATTCCTTCGCTCCATAGATGCTGCCTCGCCCGCTGGGTTTCTCCAGCATTTTTGTCGACCTTAGAACTGAATGAATGTATGATTTGGCATGTGTTTGGCATTTACACGAACCAAAATAATAAATCTAAAAGTCAAAGAGAACGACCTAGACTTACAGATAATGTCCCTTGTGGTAAATGTGTATTGTGCAAATTTTTGGATTATTATTTTTCATCCATCAATCCTTGAGTAATGTTAGTAGCAGGATATTGAAATTGCAAATTTACTGTATCATTCATTACAATACGTCATCTAATTTCCAAATCCTGAACATCCACCTCGCAGTCCATTTATTGATAAATATAAACAGCCTGCTGTTTATTTTTATTATTTTATGCATTATGGTGTTGAGCCTTCTATCCGTGAGCAAGCTTGTGCGTTGTGTAATTGATGTGGGTGCGGCAGCATGTCTCTGCTATTAAAACTCTCTGCATAACTCTCTGTGGAAGAAAGTAATTTAAAAACATGTGATGTAAAAAAGGTTTTGCAAATTTGGAACACTTCTGGTATAAAGAAAAAGCTTTCAAGAAGGAACTGCAGATGCTGGAAGATCCAAGGTACACAAAAATGCTGGAGAAACTCAGCGGGTGCAGCAGCATCTATGGAGCGAAGGAAATAGGCGACGTTTCGGGCCGAAACCCTTCTTCAGACTTTAAAGAAAAAGCTTGTTATCTTCCACTACATTCATCAATAATATGATTTATTAATAAATGGCTTTCTTGTATAAAATAAATTGTTATTGTATGGTTCCAAACCCATATAATAATCTCCTTACTAACCATCTAAGTGAACGAAGTATAACGGATAGAAGTAACCTTCCATATTGTAGTGGCAGATTTTTATATCGTTCAAGAGATTACTCCCTCTAGCCACTAAAGGGACTACATGGTTTTAGGAGAATGTCGTAATATGCATGTGAGCTCTCCGTGAGACCTTCAGAGCTTCTTCACAGATAAATCTTCATAACACAGTCTTTTGATTAATAGTTTCTTCATTGTTGAAGAAAACACAAGATATACATCCGACCTTCTCCGACTCGTACACTTTAATCTTGTTCAAACTCCAGCATATCGCTTTAAACGTTATAAAACTTGTCGAGTCACGGTTAAACTTCACATGGTCGAAGGGTATTCATTCCTCATGTAGCTCCAAAACTAAACTAACATTAAGCTTCTGTGCAAGAAACCCAGCAGCAAACACACCCTTGACTACGTAATAAATCCCACCCACATAACTACGGGCAGACTAAAATTTATAGACAAATGCCATAATTAATGACACACAAAATAAACCAAATGGCCATTACTCATATATTACTAAGAATGTTTTACTGGAAAAGAAAACTGGACAAAGATATGAGAAATAGCATTGTGATGCAAGAATATTAGAAAAAAAACAAAGGAATTGACAATTTGCATTGATGTCATTGTCTGTGGTATGTTTCAGAGATATACGTGGACTTTGGAAAAAAGATTAGTGTTCCCAAAGACATAATGCTGGAAGAGCTTTCCCTGTTTTCCAACAGAGGGGCCAGATTGTTTAAAAAAAGGCAACGGAGATCTGAAAAATACACATTTGAAGGATTCCAGAACTCTGCTAATTCACAAATGAATGTACGTATTTGTTCAAAATCTGCAGTAGTTTTCGAGTCAACAATATGTCAAAAGTCAAGAAACAATTTTATTTTAATTAAATATTTCGATACTTAATTTGTTTGCATGATAAATATCATGGAATCACAGTTATACATCATAGAAGCAGGCATTTCAGCCCACCTTGTCCATGCCAACACAGGTTGGAATTGTAGGCTGTTCCCATCCTATAGTTAGAATCCTCTACCTTGGGGAAAAGACTGTGTGAGATCACTTCATCCATGCCCCTCATGATCATGTACACCTCAATAAAGTCACCCCTCAACCTCCTATGTATCAAACCTATACTGCAAGCACAGGTATTATTATTTGGTTCTCTGGACATGTGACACATATGTATATTAATTGTGCTACCGGCACCTTTATGACTGCAATCTGCAATAAAAGCACTGGATATAATCAAATCAATATATTCATCTTCAACTTGTGACTGTTTTGAAAGGAAGGAATATTGAAAATAAAAATATTTTTCCCCAATTCTTTGTCTAAATTCATTTAGCCAAGATAACTTTACCAAGATTTGGCAATTCAAAAATGCTCCTTAACAAAATGTGTTCAATAAAAATCATTGCAGTTTAACAAATGTACTCTAATATTGCTGAATCTGTTCCAGAACTTTATTCCTTCAATAACACAAAGCGATGATACAACAGAGAATTCCAAAAACATGGGAAATACCATGCAAGGTGGACAACAAAACATCCCTAAAACACCACCAAATACCCCTGATCCAAGGACTCCACCAAACCCAGAAACGATTGCCCCAGGTAAGAAAGGTTGCAGTTTTAAATTGCACCACATATACTGTATTGGAGTATTGAGCACTGGTTCATCGGAAAGGAGACTTTGCAGTCGCCACATGTTCGCGGGTGGTTGCCGGGGAGTTGTCTTCATGGTCGTGAGGATTTCCCACATTTTGGGAACTAGTCGCGGCCTCATTATGGTCACCGAGGATTTTTCAACATGTTGAAAAATTAGCGACGACTAGAATTAAGTCGCCATGGAGATTAGCGAGAATTCTCGAGCCGTAGGTGGATCGCAAGGAGGTCCTAATGGGTTACCAGGGGGTCCAAGGTTCTCGGAGGTTCTCGTAGGTTGGGGCCGGTGCTGACCGGTGAATTTCATTGGCTCATTGGGGGGAAAAAAAGTTACGCAATAGTTTTCAGAACCAAGGAACCGACCGTTAATGTTAAATGTCTGCCGTGTTTCGTAGACGTGTATCTCTGGCTTCTTAAAAGTTGTCTCCACTCCTTCTCCCTCCTTCTCCTACCTTCTCTCCCCCTTCTCCC
This sequence comes from Leucoraja erinaceus, assembly GCF_028641065.1. Lineage (NCBI taxonomy): Eukaryota > Metazoa > Chordata > Chondrichthyes > Rajiformes > Rajidae > Leucoraja > Leucoraja erinaceus. Next base: position 104,599,236 of record NC_073377.1, on the reverse strand, counting down.
CCCCCTTCTCCCTCCTTCTCCCACCTTCTCCCCCCTTCTCCCCCCCCCCTTTCCCCCCCCCCCCTTCTCCCCACCTTCTCCCCCCTTCTCCCACCTTCTCCCCCCTTCTCCCCCTCTTTTAAAGAACTTACCGTACACTGTGCTTTAGCTGTCTTTATTACAGCGCCAACCTTCCTGTTCATCGCAGTGTGTGTCTGTATCACCTTGGCTTTGCACCCATGGAAAGCGAAGCAGTCAACATTTGACCCCTTTTGCCAGAACTTGAAAATATCAAAAATAAATAACATCTTGCAAGTGTGCACCGATTGGTAACACCGATCATGCCAAGATTAATAAATATATTTATTTACTTTGGCCATCTAAACAGGATACACAGGGCCACTGAAGGAAATTCCACCTGAAAAATTTAATGCAACAGCTGTACCAAAATCTTATCAAACACCTTGGGAGGAAGCCATTGCTGATGACCCAGAACTCCTCTCAACTTTACATCCCAGAATGCCAGAGCTCACACCAAATATAGAAATGACTGAATACAAGACCTTTAACAGGTAAAGCAGTACATTCAGAGGAAACTTGTATAAATAAAGGTTATTATTTCAAATAATAATATTCTGCAATCTGTTGGTTCTTGGATTTAAATGAAAATCTGCTTGTTTCCCTAAAAGCTGTGTTTCTTAGTATATACTATGTGGCTGACCGATGAATGTCAATAACCTACACAGTGAAGTTCACAAGAATCTCAATGGGTTGCACAAAGACGTGTTGATCCATTAGTGCATGGAACACCAAGAACTATTTTGGTCATTGGTCTGTCACAGTATGTTCTCGAGGCTTAATCCACTGTATCCCATTGAAGTAATTCTAACACATACCGCGTCAATGTAGAGTGTGCAAAAGAGCATAGGTAAGTCTCTGGCTGAAGCGAGCTCTGAGGGTCATGGTGGACAGAGACGTGAGGATTCAGATGACAGAGGATTGAGAAACATGCTTGGCTGCTGGCAATTGGTGAGAATGTGACCCACAAACTCTGGTCAAGGAGTGCAGTGTCAGAGGATAATTACTGTCCAGGGAGGTGGGGAATGGGGTGGTCAGTGAATCAAGGAGTGCATAACTCAAAAATCAGGAGAAGGCCAATGAAATAGGTGTCAGTCAAAGTTTGAAGCATGAGGCTCAGTTCCATGATGTGTGTTGCTAGGGTCTGTGTGACAATAGAAAGGATATGCCCAAGAGAAAGAAGATGAGCTTACAACTAATCGGGAAACAACTTGAGATGAATTCCCAATGCTATACTTGGACCATTGAGGAAAAAACGCCTCATTAGAATAAACAATATTCACAACAGGAAGTGCACAGTTTAGTTTTGGGGAAGGTTACACAAAAAACTCGCCAGCAGCATCATTAGAAGGCAAACAATATTGGGGACAAGAAAGGGAAAAACAGGAGCCCGAAGTGCACAGCAAGGACTAACAAAATTGGGAGAATTCGATGCTCATGCCCCCGGGATGCAGACTCCCCAAACGGAATATGAGGTGCTGTTCCTCCAATTTCTGGTGCTGCTCGCTGTGGCCATGGAGGAGACCCAGGACAGAGGTGTTCGGCGAAACGATCGCCCAACCTCCGCTTGGTCTCACCGATATAGATCTGCTGACATCTAGAGCAGCGGACGCAATAGATGAGGTTGGAAGAGATGCAGGTAAACCTCTGTCGCACCTGGAACGATTGCTTGGGTCCTTGAAACGGAGTCGAGGGGGGAGGAAAAGGGAAAAGTGTTGCATCTCTTGCGGTTGCAAGGGAAAGTGCCCGGGGAGGGGGTGGACCGAGAGGGAAGGGAAGAATTGACAAGGGAGTTATGGAGGGAGCGGTCTTTGCGGAAGGCAGGTATGGGGGGGGGATGGGAAGATGTGGCGAGTGGTGGGGTCACGTTGGAGGTAGCGAAACTGACGGACACAATTACTTTTTTGACGGCTGGTGGGGGTGAAAGGTGAGGACTAGGGGGACTCGGCCCTTGTTGCGAGTGCGGGGATGGGGGAGAGAGAGCAGTGTTGCGGGGTATGGAAGAGACCCTGGTTTCATTTATGGTACCCCCGTTCCCTGAATAATGAGGACAAAAACTTCATCTGGAGCAGATTAGACGAGGAATTTGGGAGTGGGGATGGCGCATTACAGTAGTCCCCAAAGTAGAATTATTAGGGAAGTGGGATCGGGTGCAATGTTTCGAAGATGGGGCCCTGGTAGTGAACATGCAGTAACCTACAAATAAAAACCATGCGTGTAGCTAATTTGGAGGAAATGGGACTCGAATGTGAAAATCAGCTCCCCAAAGGTATATTATTGGTCGAGGAAGAACCGGAGGGCTAATGTCTGATTTAAGGAGAACTCAGTCTAATTTACTGGCAGATCAAAGAACTGGAGCTGGAAAAATGGAACTCAGTGGCAGCATCTATGGAGCGATGGAATAGGTGACGTTTCGGAAAGGAGGTGACGTATGGAAAGGAGGTGGAGATGAGGTAAATGGGATGGGGAAAGGGTTGTAGTTAGCTCAGGCAAGAAGACTAGGTTGCAGGTGAAATGATAGATACCTATCTGTCGATCATTAAATACATCTGTACGGAACATGAAGCTGGAATCATTCTGGACACAATTCTAATGTATGAACAGTAGTATTCAAACTGCTTCTACCCCATCTGATGTGCTGCAGTAACTATTCTGATCCAGCATCACTGGAACATCTCTGTTAATGGCAGGCTCTATTTGCAGTGCAGACACCAACTGCTGCCAAGACTGAAAAAGTAATTAACTGCAAGATATTTTGATCTTCAACTAACATTTTTGTAATTTTGTTCTTATAGATAAACAAAGTCACTTACCAAGATTTTAACATTCTTTGCATATATCCAAGTTTAGGAATGCACATTTGTGTAGCCTAAGGTGAAACATCATCAGTTTTTTTCTGTCTCTTGACATGTTTATAAGTTCAGTCCAAACCTAGTCAAAAGAGGACAAACAATTTGGGGTTTCAAGTTTGAATTTAACTGGCAAACAGTATACATTATAAGGATGAAACCCTGCTTCTCTGCTGTTTTCTTGACTCTCCAGAATTCACAAACATTTAAGAGTAATATCCCTGTCCCACTTATGCCCATGTCCCACTTAGGAAACCTGAACGGAAACCTCTGGAGACTTTGCGCCAGGTTCCCGGAGGTTTTTGTCAGTCTCCCTAATGGTCGAAGGTGGTTCCTGGTTCTTCTATGTTCCGGCAATTATTTCAAAAAATTAAAAACCGGCCGTGACTAAAAATAGGTTGCCGTTTTAAAAATCGGTCATTTTTTAGTCAAGCCGGTTGCGATGCTAGTTGAAGGTGGTTACCGGAGGTTGCAGGTGGTTGCTGGAGGTTGCAGGAAGTGGAAGATAAGACCTTCAGCAACCAACTCCTATTCCAGAGTTTTAGCAGACTTATTACTTGGTGAGGTCAGCAGACTAAGATATAATCAAGAACATAGATTTTTTCACTAAATGATATAAATCTGCAGATATTAGGATAATGAAGTTCCTCATATACAGCAATGAATTATTTCCTTTTATGGTTAGAACTATTTTGTGATTTATTGGAACATTCTGTTACTTAAACAATAAACAGATTTTTAAAATCTGGTGATATTGCTCCGTTGAGGTAAAGGGCACTTTTATCTCCTAGACGGTCATTCATGCTCGAGGATGATTACAGTTCTGTTGGTTTCAAGTCAATTGATGAGGCCAAATATGAGACACATGACAGGAAAAGCTTCATACAGCTGGCGGGTGGGTTGTTTTAGAAGTTGTGAACTCCATCCATGACATGTTGCATTTCAGTGTGCTCCCAAGAAAGATCTTGAGCAGGTCTGGATTTACCTATAAACTAGACAAGTTTAAGCTTAGGGCCTCGAGGTCTAGGGGGGCCTCGCAGTGCCGGATTTACCACTAGGCTTCACAGGCTGAAGCCTAGGGCCTCGAAATCTAGGGGGCCTTTGGCCAAGGCAGGACACCTACCGTTCAACTCTGGGCGGGCCCCCCTCTCTATCTCTCTATCTCCATCTCCCCCCGCTATCCGTGTCCGGGCCGCCGGGCTCCACTTGCTCCTCATCCGCCAGCATGGCAGGCCGCCTTGCACATGCGCATTGCTGCGGCCTGCACGTCCTCCCCCCTGCACATGTGCACAATGACGGCCAGCACATCATCGTCCGCCCTGTGCATGTGCTCTGCAACGGCAACTGGTCGGTGCTGGGCACTTTCTCCCTCGCTTTGAATTGTGGGAGATTTGGCCGCCATGGCTGTCCGGTCGCTGCCTCGCCGCCAGCGCTGAAAACCAACGTGGATGGGGCCTCACAAGTGGAACAGCTTAGGGCCTCGCTTCATCTAAATCCGGCCCTGATCTTAAGGTTTGTGATGTCAGGCCAAATGTTCTTCATTTTGAGCAATCCTGCGCCAGGGATTCCCATGAATCCATGAGGTTGTTTCACTTTTTCAGGAAGCTTAGAGAATACCCTTGAATTGGTTCCTCTGTGCACCTGGTAATCTCTTTGGCCATGTTTTGGGACTCAGGTGTCAAGCATTGAAATAAGGTCTGGAATTGAGAGCAATTGTCAACTCTGTATTGGGTATGGTGGCCTGGGAGAGGACATTAAAGTTTGTTTGATGATCCTGCCAGTGGATTGAAGATTTTGAGGATGTAGCATTGGTGGTATTTCCCCAGTGCTTTGATGAGATTGCCGAAGGCTTTGCTAGAGTGTATGATGGATTTAATCACCAATGTCTGCCTTCATTGAGAGGCAGATCCCACGGTCTCAATTTATATTAAATGATCCACGTTGTTCTGGATATTGTTACTTACTTTTATTGTTGGTGGTGGCATTGTGTATCAGGGACAAATTGGTATAAAGCCTTTGTTTTAGGAGATGTTATGTATAAGGTACTTTTTTCTCTTATGCTTCTGTGAGCTTAAACTCTAAGCGTGCGCATTACTATGGTCGTCTGTTAATGGTGTTCAGTGAGTGAAATTGGGATGACCTTGGCTCTGAATGGAGGTGACATAGGCTAAATTGTTTTCAACTTGTATTGTTTATTAGTTCCATTCCATTGGGAAGCTGGATTGAGATATATCAGTCAGGACGACGTAGCAGCCTTCCTTGAAACTAGTGGGCATTGTGATTGATTTGGTTTTGGACCTGGCTCTCAAGCCATCACATTGTGAACTTAAGTTGGAGATACATTTCTGTGAACAGACAAATTCAAGGATGTTCCACAGTCAATCATGATTGAGGTTGACAAAGGCTTTTGTGAGGTTAAAAACGTCATGTACCATCATGTACAAGATCAGTTGGTCTTGTTTCCTGCATTTCTGAGGTGCACTGATAATCACATCCATTGTGTCTCCAGATGGATGATTTCCAAACATCAACTTGGAGAGCAACATGGGCTACCAGGAGAGGCCAATCAAGGAGAATCCTAGCAATTACTTATCGTGCAGCAGGCAACAGGGAGATACCTCTGTATTTATCAACATTTGGTTAGTCCCCTTTCTTGAAGATGATCAGTATCATGGGAATTCTGAGGTCCCTTGCCATGGACCTCTCTTCCCATACCTGGGAGATGATATTGTGAAAACCACAAAAAATCTGCAAATGCGGGAAAACTAAAAAAAAGTATGATATTTTTATATGACAAAGGGGCTTGTAGGGGTTTTCGTTTCCCTTTACTCCACTTTGGGCCCAACTGCCCGAGTTATTCTCTCTCTTGTCGGAGGGTCAAACGGCCACCACTCCACTCGAGTGGTTTCCCAGAGAGAGAATACAACAAAAGGAATTCCCCTGGGTTCTAGACCTCGAAATTATGGTGGGATATGATAAAAGGTTGAATTGACCAGAGTGTGCTAATGAGAGAAAACAGAAACCAAGATGGACTCAAACAAGTCTAAAATTTACAGGCTTTATTAAACAATGAGAAATCGAATCTCACCAACACTACATAATACGTGGCTAAACTTATGCATTAAACTAAGACTATGGAAGGAAAACTATCGGGCACGCCGTAAAACTTACTTTACACAATTTTACTTGCAAGTACACTCCCCCTTTCCCCTTCTTCTCTCAACTCTCCTATTTCGAGAACTTCACCAGGTCACTGGGATACTTACAGCTAGGTTGATGCAGGCTCATGAGCCGTCCAGCACATCAGAAAAGAGAGTGAGTTTCTGGCTTGACTCCGGCTTTTTATACCTGAGTTTCCTTTGAAAACCCCAGGCGGTCCTCTGGATAGAAGGGTTCTTTTGATGATTCCCAGTTTCGATCTGGCATGAACAATAGGCTTCCGATGATAAGGAGTTTGCTGATGTCATGATCCCTCAGCCTGATCGTTATCCCATCGCCTACATGGGCTCCCATTGTCCTGATGGATAGGTCATGGTGATGGATGGTGATTGTGCTTGCTGCTGGCCTGTTTACCACCGTCTGCTGAGGCTCGGTACCTTCCTTTGTGTTTCCAAGATAATCTCGTTATCTCCGTCTCAGCCTTTCCTGCCCAAAGATCTTATAGCGAAGCAAGATGGATTACTCTCACGCAAACGTGAGGTACGCTCATGGGCGGATTCATGGGTGATTATAGGACACATTTTAGCAACCTGACTCCGCCATCTTGTTCCGCCTTCTTGCTCCCGCCTTCTTGCTTCCGGCCAAAGATTGGATCCGCAGCGGGGAGAGAGAGTGCGGGGCCCGGGGCAGCGGGGAGAGAGAGTGCGGGGCCCGGGGCAGCGGAGAGAGAGAGTGCGGGGTCCGGGGCAGCGGGGAGAGAGAGTGCGGGGCCCGGGGCAGCGGGGAGAGAGAGTGCCCCAAGACAATGTTTCTTATTTAATGTCCCTTGTCTAGTCTGAAATAAAGTTCATTATTGGATTAGAAGAAATATAATTGTGTGTGTTATATACATTTATATAATTTTCATGTATGTGTGTTTATAAACATTTTATTCTTTAACAAGAATCAACAGAATTATGAACTAACAGAATTATGAATCTAACCCTATATCACGCACAAAAAGTCCCCCCCTGTCAATCACCCTGCGAGTCGGGTCGGTTCCGGTTACTACAAAATCAACTCAAACACTGTTTGTGAGCCATTTAAAAAGAAATGATTTAAAAAACATTAAAAAAGACAATTACCAGAATCAAATTTTATTCTTGACAAGACGTTTGAACTGACAGATTTATGAATCTGACCCACACAAACTGTTGCCCCGCAACATTGATTACAGTACGAGTCGGGTCGGGTTAGGTAGGCTCAGGTTGCTAAAATAGGCGTGGAAAAATGCCCATGATCCCCTCCATAGCGTACTACACGTCAGTCCATTGCATTTAGCAGGAGTAGTCTATCTTGCTTCGCTATAAGAACTTTGTTCCTGCCCACACCATTCGCACAGTTGTGTGATGCCCAAGTCCACAGGCCAGACAGGTTTGAAACTTGAAACTGATTCTTTCTTTGTGGATTGTTTTTTTTTTCCTTTGCAGCCAGCAAGTCTGTCTTTTTTTAAATGTCCATGTCCTTATCCGAGTTCTTCCATAATTTTGAAGGATTTGCCCCCAATAACTTACAGGCTCGAAGCATTTCTCCACCCACAGACACAACCTTACTTGCTGAGTGTTTCCAGCATATTCTGTTTTATTTTAGATTAAACTATAAAATTGAGAGTGAAGGTCCTCACTGCCAAAATTTCGAACAACAACTTGGTAATCATTTGCTACTGAAGTTTTACTTTTTTTGTGGGCATGTAGACTTTTTACATTCTTGTCGGTCTGTGTTGGTAATGAGGTTGGACCGGATAGTTTAAAGTTAAGAACATCCATGTGAAGTAGATAGTCTTGGCTGATGACTTCAAAGTATTTTTTCCAGTGGTGCAAATTGCCTCTCTGTCTTTGGGAAACTTTCTCAGCAGTGTAGGCCCTTGGATGTTGGGCCGCAATTGATTTTGGCAGAGCTGAAGAATCCATGCATGTCATGGTTATCTGTATAATGCTAGATCTTCTTCACATGTTCCACTAGTCATTTGACTTTTGATGAGTGTTCTCTGTTCAACTTCAACCTTCAGCTATTTATTTTCACTTGAAGGGCATTGGAGTTTTTCACCCAAGAACTTCTTGTCTTTGCAATTAATTTGCTCCTGGATCTCTTGTTCAATCTTAACAAACCAGTATGTGTATTTTCTGGTATAGAAGACAAGTGCCTGTTCACAGTGCAAACTATGGTGCTTTACAGGGCAGCTCAGACAAAGCGGACCTCTGTAACTCCTGTTGATTATGTGTTGTCAGGATATCTGGGAATTACTGTTTGGGAAGACCCATCTTTGCAGGAACCATAAGACCTAAATTATTAATTTCCCAACTGCAATATTTCCATTTATGCCATTATTTTGTGTCAGGTTAATGGAAATAACAGAATTGATTAGATGGTGGCCAGTTATGGCGGACACTGATATGAACATCCTTTTTGGAAATTACATAGTCTAATGTCAGTCCCTTAATCAAGGGTATTGCCATGTTCTTGTGCTGGTCTACTTGCCCATATGGGGTGTTAGTTGTAACATCACCATTCTCCAAGCATTTTGTTATGTTGGAGTTATATTTCTCTGCTGCTAATCATACTTGTCACTCATCTTCTTTCTTTGACTGGATAGCACACAACAAAAAAGCTGTTCACTGTACCTTGATACATCTGGCAATAATGAACTAAACTAAAACTAATACTTGTCAAGCAATTGAATCGTAAGATCAGTTTGTCCCTCTCTGGGATGGTGTCCAAGGATCGTTCAGTTTAGAATAGAAGTCCACCCTGACCACATCCATACTTCCATGACTAGGATGTATGTGCTAAAAACCATACCTGGCCAGTTACGCACATATACACACACACAGATGGACTCAAGCCCATGTGTCCTAGTCCCTACCTCCTCATTGCTTCCTCACCCCAACAATCCATCCAGTGGTTAAGAAGATTAAGTGGTTAACAATCCATCCAGTGGTCTCTGTGACCTTCAATATTTCCTGTATCTTAATCTCATCTTCTTCACCTTTAACCTCTCTTCCTTCAATACACTCAAAGACGTTAAGTTTAAGTTTATTATTGTCATGTGTACCAAGATATAGTGAAAAGTTTTATTTTGTGTTCTATCCAAACAGATCAATTATAGCATACATAAATACTATCAAGTCAAACTCAAGTACAATAGATAGTGCAAAGGGAAAGATAGAGTGCAGAATATAGCCCTCAGCATTATAGCGCATTATAGACAAAGTCCAATGTCCACAATGGGGTACAGGTGAATCGAACTGTACCCTACCTCATGGAAGAACAGTTCAAAAACCTGATAACAAAGGGGGTGAAGCTTTTCATGAGTCTGGTGATGCGTGCAGGGGTGGGACAAGTCTATTGTAGGGCTCCTTGTTGTCATGGTGTTCCAGAGATGAATTTAGGCCACGGGATCTGGAGTTTGCTGTGGTCTTGTTGCGATGTAAAGCAAACTGGATGGGTGCAGGAGTTAATGTGATCAGTCTCTCATAGAAACATAGAAACATAGAAAATAGGCGCAAAAGAGATAAGGCCAGAACTAGATGAAACTTCAAATAATGTGATCAAGGTGGATGCATACAAACAGAAGGGGTCTCGGGTCATCTCTGCTTTCTAACAAGCTCTGGTGGGAAGCCGGGGAGAATCAACGCTCTACATAAAAACAAAATGGGAAGCAGAATTAAAGATTCAAATCACAGAAGAACAATGGTATCAAATGTGTGGAACACAATGTTCATCCACAAGCTCACTAGTATGGAGAGAATTTTGCTGGAAGAATCTATCTCGCTTTTTTATAACATCCAAAATAAAAAGCAGACAACTTGCTGTCCAACAACACTGTTGGAGGCTGTGTGGGAGTACGGAGGCAGACCACTCGCATATTTTCTGGAACTGTGTAAAGATAACGCCATACTGGGAAAATGTTAATGCAGCTGTAAAAAATATCTTGGGTTATAAAATCCCAAATACCTGCCCTGTGATGTATCTGGGGCGTATTAAAGATATTATAAAAATAGAAGATACATATTTGATTAAAGTTTTGCTTGCAGCAAGTAAGAAGGCCATTACCTGGCGGTGGCTTAATGAAAAAAGTCCAAAACAGGAACAGTGGTTAGAAATTGTGTGAGACATCTTTAATATGGAGAAATTGACATATTCCTTGAGAGTCAAGTAGAATTCATTTGAGAAGATCTGGGAAAAATGGACCGTTTATTTGAGCCATGACACCAATTAGATAAATGCCGAGCTAGATATGGGAAGATTGCGTTATATAGAACTAGATGGTATGTTTGTATGAATATTGAATTATCTCCAGATAACTAATCAATGTAATGTTTTTTTCTTTTTTTAAATTTGGTAAGTGAACCACACGGTCTTATTCCAATTTTTTAATTTATTTACTTCTTTTTTTTTCCCCCTATCTACTTGTTTTTTAATTTTGATTGCTGTTTTTCTTACTTTGTTTTATTTATGGTGATGGTGTTGCACTGTTTTGTATATATCTCTTAAAACTCAATAAAAATTGAAGTGAAAAAAGAAAAGAAAATAGGTGCAGGAGTAGGCCATTCGGCCCTTCGAGCCTGCACCACCGTTCAATATGATCATGGCTGATCATCCAACTCAGTATCCCATCCCTGCCTTCTTTCCATACCCCCTGATCCCTTTAGCCATATGGGCCACATCTAACTCCCTCTTAAATATAGCACTTCCTCGTAAATATAGCAAACATCTCGAAACATTTCATGATGGTGAATGTTAGAGTCACCACTGGACAGCAGTCATTAAGGCACGCCACCTTGATTTTCTTTGCACTGGGATGATAGTGGTCTTGTTGAATCTGGTGGGGACCTCAGAATGTCGTGAAAGATTAAAGATGTCTGTGAATGCCTCTGCCATCTGATCTACACTCGGCCAAGGACTCCAACCGGACCAGTTACTTTCAGCAAAGTCACTCTCAGGAAGGTCAGATCTTGCATCTGCCACAGTACAAGCACACCTGAGTCCAGTAGGAGGGTGGCAATCCTCCACTGACCTTCTGTATAATACAGGCATACAATGCATTGATTTCACCAGGGAGGGATCCATTGTCGCCAACGATACTGCCCACCTAGCTTTGTCGCCCATTACAGCATGCAAGCCATACCACAATCTATGGGTAACCATGTTGTGGCCTCAAAACTCCAGCTTAGTCCGGAATTCCCTCTTTGCATCTTTAATAGCTTTGCGAAGCTCATAGATGGATTTCTTGTTTGACTTGAATGCTGCAGACTAGGACTACATGGGTGTGATCCTCATGGTTCATCCATGGTTTCTAATTGGGGAACAAACGTGTTGTCTTCTTTGATACACACTTTCCTTCCTCCTGCCAACCTTTGCACCTGTCTCCTTCTCTCTTGTATCAATTTAGTGATTAGCACCTTCGTTACTTCCCTGCTCCTGACACCTCTTCTCTTTCTTCTGGCTCCCTATTCTTCACCTTCCAGACTTTCTTTCCATTTAATTCATTTTTAATTGACCCAATTCCATTTAATTTACGCAATCAAATTCCTTTTACTAACACTATCTTCTGCCTGGCAGAACCTATCCTCACCCTTAACAACTCTCCTTTGACTCCTCTCACTTCCTCAATTTAAAGGTGTAGCCATGAGCACTTGCATGGGCACTTGCATGGCCCCCAACTCTGTCTGTCTTTTTGTTGGCGACGTCGAACATTCCTTGTTCCAAAGGTACACTGGCACCATCCTCCAACTCTTTCTCTGCTGTGTTAACAGTTGCACCCATGCAGAACTCGTTGATTTCATTAACTTTACTACTAACTTCAACCCTATTGTCAAATTAATTTGGACTATCTCTGACACCTCTCTCCTCTTTCTTGATCTTTCTGTCTCCATCACAAGGGACAGACTATTGTTTGATTTCTACTACAAATCTACCAACTCTCACAGTTATCTGTTTAAGAAAGAATTGCAGATGCTGGAAAATTTGAAGGTAGACAAAAATGCTGGAGAAACTCAGCAGGTGAGTCAGCATCTATGGAGCGAAGGATTGGTGACGTTTTGGGTCGAGACCTTCAGACTGATATGGGGGTGGGGGAGCGGGAAGAAGAAAGGAAGAGGCGGAGACAGTAGGCTGTGGGAGAGCTGGGAAGGGGAGGGGAAGGAGGGGGAAAGCAAGGACTGCCTGAAATTGGAGGTCAATGTTCATACCACTGGGGTGTAAACGACCCAAGCAAAATATGAGGTGCTGTTCCTACAATTTGCGGTGGGACTCACTCTGGCCATGGAGGAGGCCCAGGACAGAAAGGTCGGATTCAGAATGGGAGGGGGAGTTGAAGTGCTGAGCCATCGGGAGATCAGGTTGGTTAATGCGAACTGAGCGGAGGTGTTGGGTGAAGAGATCTGCAAGCCTGCACTGGTCTCACCGATGTAGAGCAGTTGACACCTAGAACAGCGGATGGAATAGAGGAGGTTGGAGGAGGTGCAGGTGAACCTCTGCCTCACCTGGAAAGACTGCTTGGGTCCTTGGATGGAGTCGAGGGGGGAGGTGAAGCGACAAGTGTAGCATTTCCTGCAGTTGCAAGGGAAAGTACAAGGGGAGGGGGTGGTTTGGGTGGGAAGGGACGAATTGCGGAAAGCCGAAAGGGGAGGAGATGGGAATATGTGGCCAGTGGTGGGATCTGGTTGGAGGTGGCGGGATCTCTCCCACAGCCTACTGTCTCCGCCTCTTCCTTTCTTCTTTCCGCCTTTCTGAGTTTCCTTTCTTCTTTCCGCCTTCCTGAGTTTCTCCAGCATTTTTGTCTACCCAGTTATCTGGACTACACTTCTTCCCACCCTGCCTCTTGCAAAGACTTATCCCCTCATCTTAATTTTTCCGTGTCTGCCCCATCTGTTCCCAAGATGAGTGTCCACTCCAGGACATCCAAGATGTCCTCATTCTGTGGTAAACGTGGTTTCCCCATTGCTGTCATAGATGAATCGCTCAGCTGTATCTCCTCTGTGTCATGTAATTTTGCTCTCGCTCCCTCTCCCCCCAGACGGTTTGATAGAGGTTCTCTGGTCCTCACCTTTCACCACACCAGCCTCTGCATTCAACACATTATTCCGACATTTCAATCGCCTGTAAGTTGATCCCACCAGTTCTATCATCCCACCCTGTTTTGCCTTCTCCAGAAACTGCTCCCTGCTCGTTCTTGGTTCATTCGTCCCTTCCCACCCAAACCATCCTCTCTTCAGGTACTTTCTGTGCAAACGTAGGAGATGTAACACATTTGACTCTCCCTCCTCCTTCACCTTTATCTAGGGATCTGATATAGGGGGCGCTGTCCTGTGCACGGCTGCCCAGCCAGCAGCTGTCTGTCTCTTCATCTTTTTATTTTTTATTTTAGTTAGTTAAGTGTTTTGTTTGGAGGTCTAGACTTTTTTATGTGGGGCGTGGAGGGGGGTGGGGGGAAGGGTGAAACTGCCTTTCAGGGTCCCTACCTAGTCGGAGAGGCAGCTTTTCTCCGGGCTGCAGCTTCGACCCATCCTCACGGCCTACCAGCGGGCCTAGAGCGGCGTTTCCTGTAGGGGACCGCCCAGAACCTCGGCTTCGGCGGCGGCACAGCACTGGAGCGCTATCGCGGAGCGGGCGATGCCTTGCCCGGGTCACCACGCTGGAGTTCCGGTGAGCTGAGGATCGCTGGGGAAAACATCGCGGAGCTGCGGGGCTGTGGAGCGACCAGCTGCGGGCGGCGGCGCTGAACTTTACACCGGGAGCCTGGGATCTCTAGATGAGATCGCCAGTTGTGGAGCTCCAGCCGGCGTGGCCTTGTCGGCTTCGGAAGCCGCGGCCTCCAGTGCGGAAGCGGCCGTTTCAGGGTTCCCAGGCCGCTGGGAGGACTCTCCCGACGCCGGAGCAACATCACCTGGCGAGAACGGCCTTGAACATCGGGCCTCCGTAGAGGCAACTGTGGAGGCCTCAATGGGCCCGACTATGGGTGAACTGGGGTTGGGGACTGGACTTTGTGCCTTCCCTCATGGTGGGAACCATTGTGGGGGGATGTTCTTTGTGTTTAAGACTCTTATTGGTGTTATGTCTGTATTCTTTTTTTGTGTGCTACAAAATGGCAAGAAGCATTTCACTTAACTACACCTGGGTGTATGTGAATGTGACTAATAAAATACCTTTGATACTTTGAACAGTCTTTCTAGGTGAGACAGAGGTTCATGTGCACCTCCTCTAATCTCATCTACTGCATCCGGTGTTCCCTCCTGTACATTGGCGAGGCTGTTTTGCTGAACACTTGGGCTTGCCTGAGTGAGGCCACACACCAGCTGAGGGAACTTCATATTTTGCTTGTGTAGCTTACAATCCAACAGTACTTTGCAAATGAGGGTTCATGTGAGATTGATGGAGTGAAATGAAGGGGAGATGAGGTGCAATGAAGAGGAAATCAGTGGGAATGATACAAGCTTAATGGCATGTGCCAGTTTCTTTGCTGTTACCATTGTTTAGTTGCTTGAGCTTTTTACGCAGTCAAACATAGGTTTCATATGAGCTAACTGACATTACAATTAAATGGAGATATCAAGAGAGCAATATTTTAATATGCCATGGTGTTATAAAAATCTAAAATTATTATCATTTTGGAGCTATGTGATGTGTAATATTTAGACAAAGGATAATTTTGTTTTTTCAGAGGTAAATCACTATTTCTTCACTGAGCTGATTAAGCGGTTAACTTCTCACTGGGTAGAAAATACACTAATACCATGGAAAATGCTGCACTCGACATGGGTGGTGGTTGAATGCCTTGCAAAAACATAAACTACAAGACACACCCTAGTGACTAAAAACCTAAGAATGACCCCAATTTTTTATACAGCTGTCAGCCCACTCCATACTAAGGCCAGCTTAAAAATTAATTTGGTGGGTTGAATATATTGCCTTTGTGTATCAAAAGGTGGAAATGTCCTTTACTTATTTGCATTTATAAACATGGTGGTAAGGATTTCTCTAAAGGATCTTTGCAGTACTTTAACGAGCAAGAAGCTAATTTTAGAGAGTCTTTTGGGAAATGGTCAATTATGTAACTCGGCTCTTAAAACACTATATGTGTTAACAAATAGAAACATTCTACAGAAATAGCAACTTACGGTACAGATATTTTCTACAATTTAAAGGATCACTTCATTATGAAAACATCAGTATCTGGAAATATATTAAAATGTTCTTTGTTAATATTTAATAGAAACCAAATTAGAATTCACAAATGAAATAATACTAGAAGACTATCAGCTCAAGTTTACATTGTGTCTTCGCATTGACAGTAGATCAATTTAAATGGAAATGAAAGAGTGAAAAAATATTAAGCATGTGATGAAGTAGTATCTGTTAAGAAAGTGATCGCACACGGTGGCGTAGCGGTAGAGTTGCTGCCTTACAGCGCCAGATATCCAGGTTCAATCCTGACTAAGGGTGTTTGTCTGTTTGTACGTTCTCCCCATGACCTGTGTGGGTTTTCTCCAGGATCTCCGGTTTCCTCCCACAAAGACGTAGATCTCTTAAGGATAATTGGCTTGGTATAGAATCAAGTACACAGGACAAGATGTTAAGAAGTCCCTTGTGCCAATAGGTGGGGAGCATTTCACGACATTCGTTGATTGTTGAGAGTGGTAGACGCTCAACATCGGTGGGGGGCGGTGGGGGGATACGTATATCTTGACCTGGATAACCTTCAGGACAGTTGGGCACAGGACACATCATCAGTAGTGTACCCTTGCATCACTGGGTGTTTCGGGGGTGGGGTTGCTTTTCTCTCGGAAGCAAGGAGTTGGTCGCACACCGCCTGTTCTCAAGGGCTGATGCCAGGCTTTTTAGTACCTGATTATGCCGCCACGTGTACCTTCCGTGAGGCTGGTCTTGCAGCCTACCATGATGTGTTTGAGGGTCGCTGGAGTTGGGCAGAGGGCACAGGTTGGATCCTCGCCGTACCACTGATGAAGATTCTTTGGTGATGGAAGCACGTCATAAGTCGCCCTGATGATGAAGCTGATCTTGCTTGCTTCCATTTCCCATAGTTCTTTCCAGCTGATCTTCCTCCGCTCCACAGCTTTCCACTGCATCCATTGCCCCTGTTTGGCAAGAGAGACCGCCTCTGCACTTCTTGCGGCCTCCTCCTGTCGCCGCACCTCCTCGACCACCAATGTCCTCCGCTCTGATGTTGTGGCCTTTCGCCAAGTTGGTTTACTTGTCGTAAGGCCAAAGCCTCCTCTTTCCTGCTGGACTTGCCCCACGATGTCTTTGTGCCTCAGGGCTGATGAAGCTTGCTGTACTGCATCAGATGGTGTCCACTTCCGGCCAGTTACTAGGGGCGGCGCAACAGCACTGATGGTCTTGTCTCTAGAGTCCCTCAGTGTCATCTGGAGTCTTACTTTAGAACACTTGTATTCCTCTGTTAGACTAGTGAGAGGTAGTTCCAGGACCCCGTTACCATATAGGCCGATGTTAGTTAGACATCGTGGGACCCCGAGCCATTTCTTCGCGTATGAAGTTATGGTTCGCTTCATCTTCTCCACAGTTGTTATTGGGGCTTCATAAATGGTCAGTGGCCACATCGTCCGAGGAAGGAGTCCAAACTGTAGGCACCAGAGCTTCAGTTTCCCAGGCAGTAGGGTCTGATTGATGTTCTCCAGGCCGTTGACAATTTCTTGCCTTAGTTGTTGCACCTGCTCTTTGTCCTTGAGACTTGCGTTGTACCATCTGCCCAGGCTTTTAACTGGCTGTTCAGACACTGTTGATATCGGGTTGTCACCGATGCAGAACCTTGTGTCTCTAAGCACCCCCTTGACTATGGAGATGCTTCGAGATTTACTTGGTTTGATTTTCATTCGGGCCCACTTGATGTTCTCCTGCAGCTTTCCAAGTAGCCGCTTGGTGCATGCTGCAGTAGTGGTTAGTGTTGTTATGTCATCCATGCATGCCCTGATGGGTGGCAGACGGAGCCCAGCCCTGGTTCGTTCACCGCCCACCACCCATTTTGAGGCCCTGATGATGACTTCCATGGACATTGTAAAGGCCAAGGGTGAGACTGTGCAGCCTGCCATGATGCCTACTTCCAAGCGCTGCCATGTTGTACTGAAGACAGCTGTTGTGAAGCACAGCTGCAGGTCTTGGAAATAGCTCTTGACCAGTGTGGTGATGAGCTCTGGTACATGGAAAAAGGCAAAAGATTCCCAAAGGAGTTCAAGGGGAACTGAACCAAATGCATTGGCCAGATCGAGGAAGATCACATGTAGGTCTCTCTTCTCCTTCTTAACTGCTTGGATCTGGTGCCAGATCATGCTTGTATGCTCCAAGCAGCCCGAAAATCATGGAATTGCTGCTTTCTGTACAGATATATCAATGTACTTGTTTGTTACCAGATAGTTGGACAGCCTTTGTGATACAATGCTGAAAAAGATTTGTCCCTCGACGTTGAGGAGACATTGGCCGGAATTGGCTGATGTCTGACGCATCCTTTTCTTTAGGTATTAGCACGCCGCCGGCCCTTCGCCACACCTTAGGTATTGTTTGCTTCTTCCACACCACCCTCATGAGCTTCCATAGAAAGCGTAACACATCCGGTGCGTTCTTGTAGAGCTTGTATGGTACTCCGTTTGGCCCCGGAGCTGATGCTGCTCTTGCTCGCCGGACAGTGTTCTCTACCTCTTTCCATCTTGGAGGGCTGGTGTCCAGGTTGAATTCAGGTGGTTTAATAGGCGGGATGTCATGGGGGATGACTAACTGCTCATGCCTTTTCGTGTCTTGGTGGGCCTTTTCCAGGTGTTCCTCCAATTCCCGTTTTGATGTTTTCAAAGTTCCACTTTTTTCCTTTGCGAAGAGGTCTTTGATGAACTTGAAAGGGTCTTTGTAGAACCGTGTTCTTGTGTGTTCTTTCTTCTTGCAAAGTTTCCTCAAGTTCTCTGCTTATCGCAAGGTTGCCAATCTGCTCTTGATGTCCTCTTGGAGTAGCTGCGGAGCTACTCACCATCATGGAGCTGGCCGAGTCCAGAGCTGGGTGGAGCTGTGGTGGCGCGCTGCTGCGGCCCGACCCCCGGGGATTCGGAGGCTTACCGCAGGTCTGGTAGACGGTAACACCGGGAGCCCGCGGGTCCCTGCTGGGAGACCGCTTTTCGGGGCTTCCGCAACGGCGACTTCTCCCGCCCGAGTCGCGGGGTCGAGGAGTACCTGGAGCGGGGCCTGACATCGCCCCGCGCGGCTTCAACGGCTGCGGGACTTTGCTAGCGCCCGCCGGGGGCTCCAACAACAAGACCCGGAGCGCGGCCTTGCATCACCCGGCGCGGCATTAATGGCCGCGGGGCAATTACCATCGCCCGCCGGGGGCTTTGACTCTGACATCGGGAGGGGAATGGGGAGTGCAGGGGAGAGATAAGTTTTTTTGCCTTCCATCACAGCGAGGAGGAGATGCGCTGTGATGGATGTCTGTGTAAATTGTGTTGTGTCTTGGGTCTTTTTTTCTTGTGTGTATGACTGTAGAAACAACATTTCATTTGAGCCTCTATGAGGTTCAAGTAACAAATAAATTGTATTGTGTATTGTGTGTATTGTGAGTAGCATGAGACCTTCTCTCTCTGCGTCAGTTGCTTTTTTCCATTGCTTTTTCAACTGTCTCCTCTCTCTGATTAGCCTCTCGATCTCCTGCTGCCTCCTGGACTTGATTGGTGTTGGTAATTTCTTTCCACCTCTCCCTTTACTCACCCCAAACCATTCTTCTCTGTAGATTGTGTTGCCCATCCTTTCAAACTTTTCCACTGCTGTGCCCGCTTGTTGCTCCAAGATATGTATAAGGTCACTGTTGACCGTCTCCCACTCTTTCTTTTCAACAGCTTTGGGCCATTTCACTCCAGGTTTGTGCCCTTTGATCTTTCCTTCCAATGGAGGTCTTTGTAGTTGTTGCGTGGGCTCCTCCACCGGCATTTCTGTGCTTGTATCACCCTCTTCAGTGACATGGGTGCTGATGCTCTGCGAACTTTGGTTTGAGTCCCGTCGCTGTGCTTCACTCGACTGATGTGACGGTTGCTTCGTAAGAAGTACTGGTCAATGCGAGGCCCATGTCTCTGCTCTCTCAAGCACTTTGTAAATTGTCCCAAGAGTCTTTCAGATAGCATTATTGTACGAGGATCGCTGGTCAACGCAGAGACGATGGACCAAAGGGTCCGTTTCCATGCTGTATCTCTAAATTAAACTAAACTAAACTAAAAATTATAGTTGGAGTAACCTATATATTATTATTTACTGAGTACATTTAATAGTTGTTTATTTCCGTAAGTGTGATGCTGTTAAGCTAGAAAGGGTACAGAGAAGATTTACGAGGATTTTACCAGGACTTATGAGGGTCTAAGCTATAGGAAAAGGTCGAGCAGGCTAGGGCTTTATTCCCTGGAGCACAGGAGGGTGAGGAGTGATTTTATAGATGTATATAAGATCATGCAGGGATTAGATAAGGTAAATGCACCGAGTATTTTACCCAGAGTAGGGAAATCAAGAACCAATCAAGAGGGGGATGAATTAATAGGAACCTGAGGGGCAACTTTGTTTACTTATAGGGTGGTGGATAGATGGAATGAGCTACCAGAGGAGGTAGTTGAGGCAGATACTATCACGACATTTAAAAGGCATTTGGACAGATACATGGATAGGATAGGTTTAGAAGAATATGGGCCAAACGCAAGCAGGTGGGACTAGGGTACGGTAATGTACTTTATTTGTATGGTATGGAATCTCCATTCTGTCATAAAAGTTTAACTTGACTAAAAATATTATAAAAATTAAAAGTTTTAAGTTTCTGATTTATTAATTCTCTATCAGTATGGTATAACTGAAATAATATATACCTTTTCAAAAGGTATATTAAATATATTTGATCTTTCTCATGGTAAAAGCTAGATATTGGAAAAATAGGATCTTTCTTGTGATAGTATATAACACATTTATGAAATTTTAACTACATAACAGCTCCATCATTCATCCTGTTTCATTTTTATGACTTCCTCAACCACCTCTTCCCTTCCTCTGTTCTTTGGTCGGCTGGTCAAATTTGCAAATGTCTTCTGGCATTTCAGTTTTATCCAAACGTTGGAAGTTCCTTCCCTTCATCCAGAATTTGTGTTTCATTTTTTTCCTTTCACTATCATCTGGCAATGTTACCACCAAAAGAAAAATGAACACATATGACAGACTGAAATAGAATTTAAACATAAATAACTACAAGGAAAAAAGTGGGCACACAAGAGACTGCAGATGTTGTAATCTTGACCAAAGCACAAACTGGGGGAGGAACTCAGCAGGCCAGGCAGCATCTGTGATGGTCAATGTTTTGGTTTGGACCCTTAATCAGACTCATGGAGTAAAGAGGAGAAGGCTGGTGCAGAATGATGAGGGGAAGGGGTGAGGCAAGAAGTAGCAAGTGTTTTAGATTCAGATGAGATGGGGTAAATGGCAGATGAGTCAGGTATGGGAAAGATGGGTGAAGAAAATGACCAAGGATAGAATTGATGTTCAGAAGACAAACAGGTGCAGATGTGGAATCTGATCAGGAAGGATGTGGGGGAGTGAAATGTAGAAACAAAGGGCATAGTGAATTTTATGAGAAGGGGAGAGGGATAGGGGGAGTAAAGGATGGAAAGGAAAATAGGGAACCCAGACTTGGGATGGATGAAAGATGAGTGGATTGAAGAATGGAAAAAAAGTGGAAGAGGGAAGGTGCGGTGAACAGAAAGCCGTGTGGTGTGGGCACGAGGGGGTGATTATCTGAAACTGGAGAAATGCACCATTCATGGGTTGTAGACTCTTAAGTCAGAACATAAGGTGCTGTTCTTCCGGTTTGCATATGTCCTCACTCTTCCATAGTGGAGGAAGCCAAGGACAGAAAGGTCAGCATGCAAATGACAAGGAAAATTAAAATAGCTAGAATCCGGGAGACCCAAGTAAAATTCGAAGATTAAAGCCAGCACCTACCCTATTTCTACCCTTACTTCTCTACAATTCTGGGGTGTAACCTATTCAGACCCGCTTACTCACTAAATTCAAGTATAGCCTTCCATTCTAGCACTTCCACTTTATTAACTTCTCTTGAGATCTAACTATTCCTTTGGTTTATGTTTCATTCGCAAGAAGATTAACTTATCTTCTAGCCAGAATCTCAACCAGTTCCCTTTTTAGACTGACTTCATCCCTGTTAAAGCCAAATAAAAGTTATTTATGAAGTGCATTTATCATACCCACTGCCTACATACTTATGTTCTGATGCCTCCATGTTCTCCATATATTATTTATAGAGCTATAGAAAACCTTTTCATTCTCTTTAGTTGCCTTTCCAATCTCTGCTTTCCTTATTTTCACTTTTCTCTTATCTTTTCTTACTCAGCATTTTCTCATTCATTCTTAAGTTGGCAACAACCAAATAATTCCTATTTATGATTCATAGTGCTTTCCAATGGGACCTGAATTTGTTTTTCCATTCAGGTGTATACGTTGATTCTTCAGCTGTATCTTGAAGAGAGCCCCTCTATTCAATTAGTTTTATCTGTCAATCCTTAATTCCAATTTAAGAGAGAGAGAGAGATAACTCTTAGGGCTAACGGAATCAAGGGATATGGGGAGAAAGGAACGGGGTACTAATTTTGGATGATCAACCATGATGATATTGAATGGCGGTGCTGGCTCAAAGGGCCAAATGGCCTACTTCACCTATTTTCTATGCTTCTATGTAACTCAGGCAGATCTATTCCCAACCTACTCAATTTTGCCCTCTTCACACAAATATATATTTTTTACCATAACTTGATTCTTTTCTTCGCTAACCGAAAGCTGTGATTGCCATCCCCCAAAGAAATCTCCAGTGACACTTAACCAATCTAATTTCCCAGAACTAAATCCATAAATGTTTCCATTCTCATTGAACTCAGAACAAATTGTTCAAGGAAATTCTTCTGAATAATTTTTAGAATACACTATTTGAAACCTTCAAGAATGATTCCATAGTGACATCATGTGCATGTATGGAATCCACGTGTGCATTTAATAATTATTTGATTAACCTATCACCTCTCAAGTGTTTCTCAATATTGACACATTGTGCAGTCAGTCATAATGGAGCCACAATTTCCTTCATTTAAACACTGTTTTTGAGCCCCATTGGAAAATACTGTACAGTTGAAGCTGGGTGAAGTTGAAGTCAATTGTTTGCATCCACAATGCAGTATCTGACCTTGAGCCAAGCTTACATCACATATCCTCTCCATTATTAAGCTGAATTATTTCCAATTCAGTCATCTTGCCTAGCAACGCCACTGCTTCCACTAAAATAACACTGAACGTTAACTGAAGCATTGCAACCTCCAAGCCTTATTAATTTGAATGTTGCTTTCATTAGTTTTCCATTATCCGACCTTGATAAACTTTAGGTCAGCAGAAGGTCTGTTGCTCATAATTTGTTCCAATTTACTCATTGAGATCACAAAACACTATTATAAAATGAGGATAAAATTATTCTACACCGAATTTCTCAAATGAAGTTTTAAAATCTGCTGATTACTGATAACACCTAAGGAACAAAAATGTGAAAATCAGTTTTCAGACAGAGTAAGTGAACACTCTTCTGGTATATTTCTCACAGGCAGACTGAAAGGAAGGAAGGACTCAACAATAAAATGACATTTTTATGATCTCAGGATGTCCCAAAGCAATTTATAAACCACAAACTAGTTGTGGTGCATTTATCATTATGTTGTCATCATCTGAAATATGTATATAACTTTAACATTGTTCGACCTTTGGACCTATAATAGCAATACAATTGAGGCCAGTATGGAGAAGATAACAATACAATAGAACATTAAAGAATAAACTTTAAATTTAAAATGTGATTCTAGGAAAGGCTGTTTTGGAGAATCAGCTAAGTTACTGTATGTAATTTTCAGCTTTAATGCAACAATCTAGACAAAATGCTCCAAAATTCCGGTGTTAAATGTTGCCAGTTTATCTCTATAATTTTTCACTTTTACATCCACAGAGTTGCCACTCCTTATGGCGGTTTTGATAGAGCTTCCAAACTCGTGGGTTTCAAGCTGCCAAAACTGGATTTTGCATTACTGGAACCAGAGCTCAGATTGTCTGCCTTTGAAGATGGGACTGCTGGCCGGCCAAGCTTCAACAGAACTGCCCAAGGCTGGACATCTAACAGTATTCCTATCATACTTAAAGATCTGTCTTTGGAAGTAACCATTCCCGAAACAGATGACCTCTAAAATATTGCTGCGCTTTTGATTTTACTGACAAAGCATCTTCCTTTATTATACATATATAATGTGCTTTCCGATTCAAAAAACTGTGGTGATAGTTCATAACAAACAGAAAATAAACTCAATATCTGCATTTAGTATACGTACAAATCTAGATCACTGTTGTACACATTTTCAACTAGACCCCGAATGTCCTCAGATTCTACTACCACATTTTGGGTAGTGCAATAAAATTTTGATGAATGCATGTAAATGGCATTTCCACTGTCCTTGTTACAAAGTTGCTCTTGTTCTGAAAAATATCCAAACAAATTTTGACTATGATTTTTAGACAGATATTAGAGAACCTTAAATGCCACAACATAATGAAGGCCCAATGTTGAAAAAAAGTAATCAAAATGTTGATTTAGTTGAATGACTTACATCCAACTTTTCTCTTTCTCAATTTCCCTACTATCACTACAAATATTTAGTAATCACCTTTATGACAATTTTCAGTTGTGTAGTGGAAGAACTCATTTGAAAATGTAGTTGTTTTCCAGATCAACAAGCGATCCCAACTTTTCATCTTCTAGTAAATCCATTGCATAATGATTCACAACATTCAACAGTGTGCTTTAATGTGCCGGTGAATATAACAAGTGACAGGCCATGTTACAATGTAGAGCAGTAGACACAGAATATTAGACCACAGCATATCACTTTCCCAAACCATCTCTTAATTATGCAGCTGCAGGGCACTATAATGACACAAGTAAAAAGTTGCATAAATCAATAAAACAAAAATAACAACAGAACCTGTTATTGATGTCTGATGGTTTCATGAGCAATATCATGTAGAAACTTGTGTTACTTTAATGGATATGCACATATTAAAACTTTAAATCAGAATCAATCTATCTATACATAAATAAAACTCTGATTTTGTGCTCTTCCGATTTGAGCGTTTTTTCTATTCGCGCAAAAACGGTATGTGATAGCGCTACGATTTTTCGCCAAGTTACTCACCGTTCTCCTGTGCTGTGAGTGCAATAGGTTTCATTCTGATCGGTGGCATATTGTAAAAGCTATCGAGGTTTAAAAATCTTAAAAACCACGCATGTGCAGATTCCTTCAGCACCACGCAGATTGGTCTCTTCTCATGTCAGTCAATGGCATGACCAGGATGGCGATGCCCCTTCCTGCCCCACTGGTGGCGGCCTGTCCCGCCTCACTCACAAACTCCTCTCTCTCCCCTCCTCACAGTAACTTGTCTATCGTCTTCCCCCACCACAGGATGTGGCTGCAGGTGGGGTTTAGTGGAGGCCCAGTGGAGGCCCTGGTGCCTTCTCTCTCTCCTTCATCACGCACCCCTCTCCCCCGCCCGCCCTCTGCGGCAATGGCGGTCCCGTCTACCCATCCCCTCAGGTCCATCCCCTCCTCCACCGCCGCCGCCAATGCGGTCACTCACTCTCACGGAGTTCTCGGAGGACATCTTCTCCACCAGCTCATCGAAACTCATGGTGCCCACCATGGCTCCTCACCGACTCCACCACGAGCAGCAGGCAGGTAGGCGGGTGTCAGGGCGGGGACAGGCTGAGTGGGCAGCAGCGGACGGTGGCAGGCAGGGTGGGGACGGGCCGAGCGGCAGCAGCGGGCGGTCGGACAGGACGTGGATGGACCGAGTAGCGGCTGAGCAGGAGTGGGCACAGGGAGGGAGGGAGAGTTGGGTTGCAGGGTGGCCGAGCAGTTTGTGTGGAGTTTGAGTAATTCACACACACACACACACGCACTTGCACAGGCACGCGCACTTGCACTCACACACACACAATGCAAACTGGTCTAAATGTCAAGTCAACGGGATCTAAACCACAGCTAACAATGACCAACTACCACCCCCTGACCACCCACCCACCAGACATCGCCTCGGCCTCAGTCCACTCACCTGCCTTCCTCCAGCCCCAACCCCCATCCCTGCCGTATGTTCACCATCCCCCCTGACCTCCCATTCTCAGATACCGAATGGTCTGTCCTCAGCAGAGGCCTCACCTTTGTCCCCCTCCATACCCACCTCAATGTGTTCCGCGCCTGCCACGATGTGGAGCTCTTCTTCCATCGCCTCTGCCTCACACCGTTCTTCCATGTGAAGCAGCCCTCGCCCCCATTGATGATCCCTTTTCCCGTCTCCAATGGACCCCGTCCTCTTGGACCCCATCATGGCCATTGGTACAATGAAATTTGGGGGTCACCATCCGACGTCGGAACGAGAGAACATTCTCATCGGCTTGGACTTCCGAATTGGCCACTTCCTACCAGAGATCGCGGCTCCCAAAGTCCACAGGCTGAGCTGGGCGGAGATTCACGCTGGCGGCTCTCGGCAAAGGGATCCCAGGGCTCCGCGATATTGAAATCAGCCCGGCCCGAGGCTGGGAGCTCTGCAAACCACAGCTCTATGATGTTGAAGCAGCAGGCCCAACACTCGTGAGTTTCAAACAGCGATCCAGGTAAGGCATCGCCCGCTCCGCGATGAATCCAATATGTATTTTTAAACCAACTGTTTAATGACAACATACAGTAGGATCTAAAAGTGCCACACCATCACTGTCAGGTAGTCATGGTCCTCAGATGGACTCACAGGTGGAGCAGCAGGACACCAGACGCCTGTGGCAGGGGCAACGGACTGTAACCAACTACCGGAGCAGTCCCCCCCCTCAACCAGAATTGCTGGCACCACCCTAGCTGATGACCTGCTCCTTCTATGCTCGTTTAGAGACGGGCAACATCACACCAGGTCTGCCGACTAATGACAACACCGCCAGCGTGCTGGCTAATGAAGCTGAAGGGAGGTCCATCGCTGGGGATGTGCACACATTCTCGTTGTCCGAGCACGACGTGAGGAGGGCCCTGACACGGGTGAACACGAGGAAAGCTGCAGGCCCAGATGGCATCTCGGGGTGAGTACTCAAGTCCTGTGCTATGCAGCTAGCCCCGGTGCTCACTACAATATTCAACCTCTCCTGGACAAGTCTGTGGTCCCTGCCTGCTTCAAAAAATCCATAATTGTACCGGTACCTAAAAATGCCTCCCCAGCTTGTCTGAATGACTACTGTGGCCCTCACCTCGGTAGTCATGAAATGCTTTGAGAGGCTGATCAAGAAACCCATCTGCACCTTCCTCCCTCGCAACATGGACCCGTTACAATTCGCATACCGTCCAAACAGATCCACGGATGATGCGGTCTCCCAGGTTCTGCTCTCTCTCATCTTGACAGCCAGAAGGGGGGCTATGTGAGGATGCTGTTCATAGACTTTAGTTCAGCCTTCAACACAATAGTCCCCACCAGACTAGCTGAGAAGCTGCTGGAATTGGGGCTCAACACCCCCTTGTGTGCCTGGGTCCTGGACTTTCTCACCACCAGGCCCCAGGTAGTCAAGCTGGGGGGGAATATATCGAAGTCCCTTACCCTGAGCACATGATCCCCCCAAGGGTTGCATCCTCAGCCCCCTACTATACTCCCGGAACGCACATGACTGTGTGGCTAGGTTCAGCTCCAACTCTATAATCAAGTTTGTTGATGACACTGTGGTGGTGGGCCTGATCTCCGATAACGATAGAAAGGCCTACTGGGAGAAGGTGGCTGATCTAGCACTCTGGTGTCAGGACAACAGCCTCCTCTTGAATGTCAAAAAAACGAAGGAGATGATCGTGTACTTTAGGAGGGCACAACATCCGAGGACGTACACTCCATTGAAGATAAATGGGGATACTGTGCATAGGGTGAGCTGCTTTAAATACCTGGGAGTCCATATCTCAGAGGATCTGACATGGACATCACACGCTGCCGCAGTGGTGAGTAAGGCAAGGCAGCGCCTTTACCACCTCAGGCAATTGAGGAAATTCAGAGTGTCTCTGAGGATCCTGCAGTGCTTCTACTCAGCGGCTGTTGAAAGCATCATGTCCGAAAACATCACAATTTGGTTTGAGAACTGCACTGCCCAGGACAAGAAGGCTCTGCAGAGAGTAGTGCGTTCGGCCGAACGCACTATGGGAACTTCATTCGCCCCCCTGCAGGAACTATACATCAGAAGGTGCAAATGCAGGGCCAACAAGATCATGGGGGACCCCTTCCACCCCAGCAACAGACTGTTCCAGCTGCTACGGTCAGGCAAATGCCTCCTTGCCATGTTGTGAAAACGGAGAGGATGAGAAGGAGCTTCTTCCCACAGGCCATTAGGACATTAAACTCCTATCTCACCAGGGACTAACTTACTGTACCAATTTACTGTTGTGTGGTGTCTTTTTAAAATTGCTGTTTTTTTCTCTTTTTTCCTCCCACAAATATGTAATATGTGAATATGTGATTCTGTTCCATTCTGTTTTGTATTTGTTTTTTTCCACAATCCGCAAGCATTGCCACTTTTCATTTCACTGCACATCTCGTATGCATATGTGACAAATAAACTTGAGTTGACTTGACAAGTCGTGGGGGTGGGGGATTAGGAGGTGGGGTGGGCCTCACAAGTGAAATAGCTTAGGGCCTCTCTTCATCTAAATCCGGCCCTGGGGAAAGGGAGAGGGAGGGAGTGGCAATGGAGGGATTGGGGGAGGGGAGGAGGGGAGGAGGAGAGGGGAAAGATTCTGGGGAGGTGAGGAGGGAGAGTGGGGAATTGAGGGAGAGAAAGGGTTAGGGAGGGAGAGGGGGAAAGTGGGGGAGAGGTGAGGAGAGTGGGGGAGGCAGGGGAATAGAGGGAGAGGAGGGGGTAGGGAGGGGAGAGGAGTTATGGCAGGGAGGGAGTGAGTGACTGAGGGTAGGGGAAAGGGAGATGGAGAGGTGAGGGAGGGATTGGGGGAGGGGAGGAGGAGAGGGTAAAGAAGAGGGAGGGTGAAGAGGAGGGGGAGGGAGTGCTGGGGGATGAGGGGAAATGGGCCGTGCCTGCATAGTTGGAGGCTATGAGTGAGTGGTGCAATATTGCGTTGGGGAATGGGTTGCGTTGGGGACCAGGCCTTCTGTGTGACTGGGATTGGGTCCCACTTAATTTCGTGCTGACTAAAATAAAAACATTCTCACTACTTTAAATTGTATTTCAGCACTCCAGCATCTGTGGTTTACTTTGTTTTCATTAATTCATGAACAATCTCTTCAGTCACTCCTTTTAGAACATTAGGAAGCACGTGATCATGTCCATTGGATTTATTGGTTTTGAACTCATTTTTCCAGCCCTTTTTCTTTCCTAATATTAATAATAAGTTTATTACTGATTCCACCTGTGTTTCCCATTATATTTATAAACCTATGGAGCCGTCTACCGCATAATCAAAAGATTTGCCTTCTGCCATTAAGCCAATCGTCTATCCATGCTAGTAACCTTGCCTCTAATACTGTGGGCTGTTATCTTGTATAGCAGCCTCACATGTGGCGTCTTTTGAAAATCTTTCTTTATTTGAAAGTTTTAAGAAGTCATGCCTGCCGAATGACCAAGATTGGCCAATATTCTATGCTTTACCATGTTCCAAAAGAATATGTCAAATAGGAAAGGAAGGAGTGTAGCATTGTTAATCAAGGATGGTATCAGACCAGTCTGGGGGAGAGAGAGGCAGAGAGTTATGCGGTTAACTAAAATTGGAGAATTCAATGTCCATACGGTTTCAGCCACACGAGTGGAATATGCAGCGTTGTTCCTCCAATTTGCATGTAGCCTCACTTCTTCTTCTTGCATATGGCGTGCACAGCCTAAAGTTGTAGATCAAGGATAGACATCCAGGCCAGGACAGTATCAGTTACTGGGTGGATGGCTTTGATGGCCCCATGGAAAAGCCTCAGTGGACAGTCATTCACGATGTGTGGGGTCTGGTCTGGATGTCCACAGTCGCAAGCAGGGCTGTCTGTCATCCCCCACTTATGTAGGTGATGGGCTGTTCTTGCATGGAGGGTGCAGATTCTGTTCAGGGTTAGCCATTGCTTGCGATGGAGTTCAAATCCCGGTGGTTTCACTGTGGGATCTGTGATGACCTCTCTGTTGTTGATGTTGGCATCTTTCCAGGCTCTGTGCCATTCAGTCTTGAAGTCAAAGTCTTCCAGGGATTTAACGGAACACCAGAAGGGTTTACGGAACTTCAGGTGCGTTTATGGCAGATTGTTCAAGTCAGCATGGATGGGAAGGTCAGGGTTAGCCTCGATGGTGCACTAATCTTTCAACATCCTCTCCCTTCTGCGTATGCTGGGAGGAGCGATATGAGAGAGGACAGGGAGCCACTGCAAAGGTGTTGACTTAAGCGTCCCTGTGATGACCTGCATTGCAGAGTTAAGGACAGTGTCAACTCGTTTAGTGTGGCAGCTATTAGCCCAAGCTGTTGAGCAAAACTCAGCTGTTGAGTAGACTAGGGCTAAGCTTGCTGTACGGAGGGTGTGTGCATTGCATCCCCATCTGTTGCCTGCAAGTTTCCTCATGATGTTGACCCTTGCTTTCCGTTTATCAGCCACCATCTAAAGGTGCGATCCAGGGTGACTCCGAGGTACTTGGGGAATTCTTCATTCTTCACCGGTTTACCACAAAAGCACATCGGAGCTTTGCATTGGCGAGCCGATTGCTGAGGTGAAAGGCAGTGGCAGTTGTCTTAGATGGGTTGGGGCAAAGTCGCCAGAAGGTGAAGTACTCCTCCATCCCCTTCAAGTCTTGGGTTAGCACTCTGCTGGTATCCTCAAGGGCAGCTCCCTGGTAGGCAAGGGCAAGGTCATCTGCAGATGCAAACTTCCTGGACAAGGTAGTTGGCATGTCACTCACATAAATGTTGAAGAGTAGGGGAGCTAGGACAGAGCCCTGGGGGTGACCATCATTCAGAGTCCTGACAGAGCTGGTCTGGTTCCCAAGCAAAACCCTAAATCTATGGTTGCTGAGGATGGATGAGAGGGCACGCATGATGGTTTGGCACTTCAAGATTCGGGAAGCTTCCAGCAACAGACCATGTCTCCACACAGTATCATAAGCTGATGACAGATCGATGAGAGCAACACCAGTTTTCAGGGTACGTTGGAAGTCAGCCTCTATATTGGTAGTGAGGGCAAGGACTTGATCTGTGCAGCTTCTACCAAATTCACCTTTGGGTGGTGAATCAATAACAGGAAACAAAAAAATGGCAAATATGTTAAACAATTTTTTTGCATAATCCTCACCTGGAAGATACTGCAAATGTTCCAGATATAACAGATGGACTAATTTCAACATGGAGAAACTTGTAAAAATCACCATCACAAAGGATCAAATATTAGAGAAATTCATAGATTAAAATGGTAGATGGATTGTCAGGGCCTGATGGGTCTGTAGCCCATTTAAAGTAGTTTCAAAGGAGATGATCGCAGAGATAGAGGATCCAAATTCCAGGATGGTACCAGCCGATGGGAAAATATCCAATGTGTCTCCCTTATTCAAAAAGGGAGGAGAAGAGAAACTGTAGGCCAGTTAGTTGAAAATCTATGGGTGATTCAATCATCAAAGAGGAAATCACTAATCATTTAGGAAAACGAAATATAATTAATCAACGTGGCTTTGAAAAGTTCACTCGTGTTTGACAAATTTGTTCAAAATCTTTGAGGATGTGGCAAGGAGAGTTAATAAAGAAAAAGCTGTAGATGCAGTGTCTTTAGATTTCTAAAAGGCATTTGACAAGATGTTACCTATGAGGTGGATGTATAAATTAAAACCCCATGGGATTTGTGTTAGCATTGACTGAGAACTGATTGGTCCTTTTCAGGCTGGAAGGATTGCAAATACTGAACTACCACAGACATTGGTTTATGGACCTCCATTGTTTACCATTTACCTAATGACCTTGGAGGAGAGAACAAAATGTAAGGTTTTCAAGTTTGTTGATGATACAAATATAGGTGGAAAGGCATATAGCGATGAGGACATTGTGTTTCAGCAGCAGGATATAGATGTATTGAGTGATTTGGTAAAAACATGGCAAAGGGAGTTCAATGTGGTAATTGTGAGATGAATTACTGCTCTGTGGCGTAACTTTCAAAACCTCAAATGACTCTATGAGAACACAGTTTTTCCTATTCTTCTGGATCTATTTTTTTCTAATATTGAGGTATTTTTTTGGTAATATGCAAATAAATAATGTGTTGACAAGATACCTTCAAATACCTATACCTATGCATCTTCATATGGTAACTGAGAAATTATCTTACACACACCAAAAAATAAATCAGTGCATTCCTGACAAATGGAGCAGATAACGTTAATAATTGCACATCTGCTGCAAAAATGCATCTGAAATCATCTCTATGCTTGTTGCTTTAACCAAGAGTCAACACAGGTACAGATATAGCACATTTGAAAAGCCCTCTCATAGTGCCTCTCCCACCATTGTAGAGGACCATGGTGGAGTTACACATTCAAGTTGCATTTGTATTGTGTTTTTTTTTTTACTGCTGGTTTTTAGTCCAGGAGCATACACATATCTTTTAGAGCTTGTGCCAGAATAGTTAGTTATTTAAAAAAAAAAAGGGTACTGGGCTTCCTTCTTCCGTGCCTTCATTCATCCTCATCTTCTTCCTGTTTCTTCTATCTTCCCTTTTGCCCCTACTCCACATAGGGCCTCAAACTATGGATCTGAATGCCTGTTTTCTAAGTTGTGCAGCAAGCAGCAGATTACCATGAAATGAGAGGTTCTGTATGGTAAGTGTTGCAGTTTTTAGTTTTAGTTTGAGACAAGAATAGTCTCAATCAAGATCCAGGGTTCAACAACAAGCATGTGATAGCATTTACCTGCCAAATCCACCCATCAGAGAATTTTGAACCCTGCAACTTGTCACTGCCTAAGAATGACTACCCACAACTGAAGAAGTTGGTGTCTGGTATATAAAGAGAATGATTGAATGTTGACTGAATGAATGACTACTTTATTATCAGTGAATTTCGTTGTTTGCCA
Source organism: Leucoraja erinaceus (assembly GCF_028641065.1). Classification (NCBI taxonomy): domain Eukaryota; kingdom Metazoa; phylum Chordata; class Chondrichthyes; order Rajiformes; family Rajidae; genus Leucoraja; species Leucoraja erinaceus. The sequence continues at coordinate 104,566,952 of NC_073377.1, read as the reverse complement.
CATAGAAGGAGCTTACAAAGATACAAATCAAGTTTTGGAAAGAGCAAATAGCTTCCACAGTGCTGTGGTACAGAGTGCAAGAGTTGCAAATGAAAATGCAACTAAATTGTACAACTGCACAGCGAACTGCATTATAGAAACTAAGTTTGTCCTTGAATGACGAGCGATGAGGGGTTTTAGAATAATGTGCCTGAGTTTCACCTGATGAGGCTGGAAAACAGCATCACACCAGGACGGATAGCACTGGATATGCATTCTGCATTGAAAATGCATCGTCTACAGAAGCTGGAAATTGTTATTACTGCCTTTCACTCCAGAGAAAACAAAATAAATTCTCAATCATATACTGCTTGAAAAAGTAGTATACAGTGACTGTGTAGCCTCATCTGATCTTTGCTGGTGATCTGTCATGCATGGAAAAAATAAAATTCCAGAAAGAATGGATTTCAAATTAGCTATCAGAGCCAATGACTGAAATAATTATAGGAAAAAAACAATTTCCATACATCTTACATATTTCCTTCACAGTTTTCGATCTACATTATCCCCAGCTGTGTTTATTTTACAGAAATTGAAAAAGCACTAATTTATATTTACTGCTGTATTTACCAAACAGAACATTATGGACTGAATGTATGTGTTAAAAAGCAACTTTGGATGAAAGTTCTTATAGTTGTTTTAACATCTTTAATTTCCAAACAATATTCCCCAACTGGGATTAGATCATGGAATAGTTGAAACTTATACGTAAATGATGTCACTATGGGAACTGTATAGCTCCAGCCTAAAGGACCTGTCCCACTTTGGCGATTTTTTAGGTGTGCCTGCCAGCGACTAGGTCGCCAGGGTGTCGCCTGTATAGTCATGAGTAGTCTCCTAATGCCCCTGTCCCACTTAGGAAACCTGAACAGAAACCTCTGGAGACTTTGCGCCCCACCCAAGGTTTCCGTGCGGTTCCCGGAGGTTCCAGGTGGTTGCCGGAGGTTGCAGGTAGTGGAATCAGGTAGGGAGACTGACAAAAACCTCCGGGAACCGCACGGAAACCTTGGGTGGGGCGCAAAGTCTCCAGAGGTTTCCGTTCAGATTTCCTAAGTGGGACAGGGGCATTAGTCGCCCAATGAGTCGCAGCGTTTTTCGGGTCTCTGCTGGATTTTGCAATGTTCAAAACTTTTTGGCGACCGTCGGCGACTGTGGGCTTGTCATTGCTTATCTTCTCCTGACGTGGGTGCTGTCGTAGGTTGTCGTAGGTTGTCGCCAGGATGACGTAGGTTGTTGCCGGTGCTGACTTCCGTGAATTTCATTGTCGTAGTTGCTGGCAGTTGCCTAAATTATCGCCTACGCTGGACAGGCCCATTAGTCTAGTCGCCGTTTTTTTGGCGACCTGCTACGACTATGACAGTCGCCGGCAGTTGCCTAAAAAATTGCCTAGTGGGACAGGCCCTTAATAGCCCTGTCACACTGTGCGAGCTGAACCACGAGGTACCCCGAGCGAAAGACTCGTGGTTGTGTACGAGATTCCAAGTGTATGATCAAGAGTTTAACCGAGTTCCCACGGATATAATAAGTTTGCCGTTTACTTGTCATTTCTGCGATGTTCCAAGTTCCTCTCCCGAGTTACTCTTGAACCACTGTGAATGAAGGTCTGTTTTAATAAGCAACAGTGTTAAAGATGTTAACTGTGATAAAAATATATGATTCTGTCATTATTTGTGGAGCTGCTGCAGAATTGAGACACTGTGCAGATTCTTCAAAGTAGCTTTTCAATTCAGTAATCATTCAATCAGTTACCCTTTTGCTGTTTAAAAAGATTGCGAAGAAAGATGAACCAGTCCAAAATTTGTGGTGATTGATATGGCATAAACTTGGAGGTATGAACAGTGTGTGAGATCAGATCCAGAACGAATCGGTTTGGAACAAGGTGTGAATAGGGCATTTGAAAAATCAAAAGAAATGAAGAGAGATAGCAAGCAGAGCAATTTGTGGATTGTCAGGCAAATTCCACAGAAACTTTGTAGATCAATACCGAAAGTCTGAACAAGTGTACAAAAAGCTGGAGAAAATCGGCGGGTCAGGCAACATCTCTGGAGCAAAAGAATTGGTGATGTTTCGTGTCGAGACCCGTCTGAAGAATGGTCTTGACACGAAATATTACCTATTCCTCAGAGATGCTGCCTGACCCATTGTCCCTCCAGCATTTTGTCTGTCTCTAGTTCATGGTTGCCTGATTATGAGACTTATTAAAGATAGAATTCAGCGCGGCCGCATCTATTGCATTAGTCTCATTTTCCCTGAGAGATCAGGTCACAAGCTATATAAGTGGTGTTTGGTCTGCAGGAATTCGGCTGGTTCGGTGACAAATATTCATTACAGCCAAAAGTCGCCTCTCCACACTGTCGGCTCACCTGAAAACGGACAAAAGAGAAGCCGTTTCTGAGCTTATTCTGAAAGGTGTCCGTGGGAAAAGGTGTTACAAATGGTGAAGGCGGTACAATCGGTTTGTCGCGGAACAAACCAGTGCAGTTTCGGGGCACCCAGATCTCGCTCCACCAACACACATATACAACTTTAAGCAATATCCCACTGTGTATCCGAACTCATTCTGCATCTCGTCCTTATCTGGGAAACAAATAGTCATTTTCTGCAGTGAACCGCCCGCGTCCAAGCAGCGAAAGGCTTCAATGCGGTTGGCATTGTGAAGATCTGAAATGAAGCTTTGCACGTTAAATGAAATATAATTTCACATTCCAATATTTGGAAAGCGATTAGGCAACATGTGAACATTATTAGAGCCGCCCGCATGTCTATTTACTGAAGATGATCAGAGGAAAAAAATTCTCACAAAGGGAAATAGAAATAAAGACTTGCTCTGTATTACTCCGCCGTTCAGACTCAGGGTGGCCAAAACACTTAAATAACGATACAACCGGTGGTATATGGAGGAAACAACATGTGGATACATGTGTATTAGTATGGAGGCGGTGGGTGTAAACTAAAATGCTACTCGGTAGATTTAAACAATTCCGAATAAAATTATTACTATCGGTAAGAACTTCACACGGAACTAATTAACGCTCGCTTTCCAGGAGCTGCATGTATCTTTCATCTGTCAATGGTTGGTTAGTGCTTGTAACATGCATGTTTGATATACAAACCATATTTTGAGTTCAGTTCGGCCGTAAACTTTTGAGCAAGTACGCTGAAGTACAAGGGTAACTCCAATTTATGAAATCCATTGTCCTTTCATTGCGAGGCTCAATAGAAATGTCATCCCGTCACCCATTCCTTCTCTCCAGAGATGCTGCCTGCCCGCTGAGTTAAAGAGTTCCCACGGTAGACTCACGAGACACTAAGGTAAACGCACGGGCCACTACGTTCTTAAAACGAGTTTAAAAGTTTCAATTTTTAACTTCAGTAGTACATTTTACTCGTGGAAAACTTTAAACATGTTTGAATTTTTCCAAGAGTTAACAAGTTTCATGGGTACCTGCCGTTAGCGCCACGAGTCGCTAAGTTGCGTCTACGAGTTCCGACGTTCCCGCTACGTTAATTGTACGTAGTTACCACGAGTTAAATTTGTTTTAAACTCGGGGTACCTCGCACCGTGAGACAGGGGTTTAAGGCTGTCTCCTTTTGGGAAAGGTGGAATTTTCTCTGTATTAGTCCTATTCAGGACACCTTCCTTAATGATCTGTCCCACTTTCACGACCTAATTCGCAACCTCTGCCGAGTTTGCCCTTGATGATACTCGCAGCAAGGTTGCCACGGGGTCGTAGGAGGTCATAGGAGGTCTTCATCATGCTCATGAGTGGTCCTCGCGTACTCGTGGCATCAAGTAGGTCGTGGCGTTTTTTCTAGCCTGATAAAAATGTCCATGAGTAAAACAAAGGTCGGCATGGAAAAAATCGATACTTTTTACTCGTAGGTAGGTCGAAGGTAGGTCGTGATGCTAGTCGTAGGTAGCCATAGGTAGTCGTTGGTGGTCGGAGGCAGTCGAAGGTAATAGCTCCGGGGTGAAAAAGAGGTCAGTAGAAAAAAAAGGTTATTTAAACAGCAGAACGTCACCTCTGTCACTCCAAGGCATGTTCATTCATAGCTGGAGAGTTTTTTTGGAGAGGAGACTTGTGTTTTAGAGATGGCACCAAAAAGGCAGCAGCGCAGGGGGAGGGCACAACCCTAAAAAAAACCGGCCATGCAGGTGTTGCCCAGCCAAGAGGAGCAGTGGCAGGAGGTGATGCCACAGGAGGTGAGAGTGCAGGAGGAGGTAGCCCTGCATGAGAGAGCCCTGGAGGAGGAGACCAGGGTGGTAGTATATGTCCCCACCACCACCCCATCCTTCACTGCCTCATTTGAAGGCAGCAACACAGTCCTTTCTCCTGCGTCTGACCCAGCATCAGATGCAGATGCCCCATTGGTGATGAGGGAGGGCTGGAGGAAGGTTATGTCCTACACCTTCACCAGGCAGCAGGAGGGGGACCTTGAGGAATGGTTCCAGCAGAATGCCATCCTGTAAGAAAAGGAAAATGAGGGGTACAGGGACAGGGACAAGAATGGCATGCTTGCCATCCATTGCCCCACATGTGTGCTTAAAGTTCCATCTTTTGTTAAAGCCCAGCACCACTCTCTTCAAGTCATCTGGTGTGCTGGGACAGTCCATCACATCATCTCCATTCACTATTTGAGACCTCTGCTTGTGCTTCCTCTTCACCCTTGCTCTTCCCCTTCTGCCTTTCTTAAAAGGCTGCTGAAGCAAAAGGGCTACTGCAAACAGCAGTAAAAGGCACATGGTTTAAGCCAGTCTTCAACATAGTCAAAGGAGGTCTTCTTCATAGTCATGGGAGGTCTTCAATATAGTCATAGGAGGTCATAGACATGGCCGTGGAAGGCCGTAGGAGGTCGTAGGTTATCGCGACCTCGATTTTTTTTAAGGTCATTTAAGGTCGTCAGAGATCGCAAATTAGGTTGTGAAAGTGGGACAGGGGCTTTATTTTTGTTTTCTGACGCAGTGATGACAGAGCTGGTGTTGTTTCCAGCTTGTGGCCTTGAAAATGTCATCAACTTTTCTACACATTTCTGACCCAGCCTACAGACAGGAAGTGACATAGCTGGCATCCTGGTGCCATCACAACAACCTGGAGCTCAATGCTCTTAAGACAGTGGAATTGATTGTAGACTTTAGGAGAGCTCCCCCTCCCCTCACCTCACTCACCATCAACAACACCACAGTCACATCTGTGGAGTCTTTTAAGTTCCTGGGAACCATCATCTCCAAGGACCTTAAATGGGGGGATACCATTGACTCCACGGTCAAAAAGGCACAACAGAGGATGTACTTCCTGCGGCAGCTGAGGAAACACAATCTGCCACAGGCAATGATGGTCCAATTCTATATGGCCATCGTAGAGTCTGTCCTCACTTTCTCCAGCATGGTCTGGTTTGGCTCAGCCAGCAAGCACGACATCCGATCAGCTCAGAAGGTTATTGGCTGCAACCTTCCCTCCATTGACAAACTGTATAATGCAAGGGCCAGGAAGCGAGCGGGTAAGATCATCTCTGACCCCTCTCACCCTGGCCACAAACTCTTTGAATCACTTCTCTCTGGAAGACGACTCTGGACTGTCAAAGCTGCCACAACCAGATATAAAATCAGCTTTTTTACACGAGTAGTAGCTCTACTCAATAACCAAAAATCAGTGGCCTCCTTTTGCTCTGGTATTTTATTTAATTCACATGTTTAATCAATAATGTTTTATTATTAATGTTTAATGTTTTATGTGTCATTCTTAACTGTCACTGTATGTCATTGTCACTAGCGGGCGGAGCACCAAGACAAATTCCTTGTATGTGAATACTTGGCCAATAAAGTTATTCCTGTTCATTTGGCCAATCTGACTCTTTTGTTATCCAACCTCTACCTTCATTTCAGGAACTGCTAGTAACCGTATCCTAGACTTGCCCACTGATTTCCATGGTTACCTTGACTACAATTCAATGCATCCTGCTTTCTAAGCAGACACATTTTCAATATCATAGTTTCTCTATCACTGTTGCATCAGTTCTCCCTTATTGTACTATTCTATGTTCAATGCTTATAACATGTCTCCATTTTTGTTCCTCAACTATAAAATAATAATAATAAACTTTATTACTGACTCGAGGTCCAGACAAGGGGCAACATTACATTTAAAAAAAATAAATAAAAAAAAATAAAATGCATTGAATATTAAAGTCCCCTCCATGATAATTATTAACCATCCACCCCTAACTGTTATCTATTCCATTCATATTTTCTTTCTTTTTTGTTTCAGCCCTTCGTTTATACCAGCTCTCAGTCCCATTCTCCACTTATTTCCCTGCAAATTAATCTCTTTCAAATACCGTTCAACTCTCCCTGATTTTCCTGTCCCCCACCTTCCTTCAAAATGGAACTAGAATCTTTGAATATTTGAGGTAGAAAGATTTTTGATAAGCTTGGGAGCGAAAGATCACTTTGTAATATGAGGCTTGAAGGTTACAATCAGGTCAACCAGGGTCTTACAAAAGTGTGGAGCAGCTTGAGAGGCTACGATATCCCTTTTTTTATTAAAGGGCAAAGAGAAAAAAATGTCTGAGGTCAAAGAAAATAAGTGGAACATTCACAGAACTGTAACTGTGGAATATCCATTACCTAATTTATTCCATGAGTCAGAAAACCCTGCAACTTCGTGATCGAGAGTCATCTCTTTGAAAAAAAAATCAGAAATACTTTCAAGCTGAATAAGTTATTATTTTGCCATTCTCAAGGATCTATACTTGCATGTAATACTTTAAAAACATGTTATTAATGTTGACTACATCATACATTAACTCCCCAGATTAGGACTATTTTTGTTCCTGCAAACTGTTCATGGACCAAACTGTTCATGTGGTAAATGAACAGAAACAGTGTGTGGGAGAGGGTAGATGAAGGAAGAGTGAGCTGGTACAGGAAATGTAGCCAGTGGCTGGCTTCACTGAGTGAGCGAGTCTGCTTGTAATGGGAATAGTTTCTAATCACTAGACCTCCTTCCTGCCAATGTACAGTATGTTGGAAGATTACAAAGTACATTCCACAATTTCCCAATCAGTGCTTTCAATAGGTAAAGACAGAAAAAAAATCACCCTCAGTTAGTTAGCAGATGCTGGTCTCAGGCCACCTACATTAGTTTGTAGTAAGTCTATGATTTACTCAGTGGTAACACGGTACTGTTTCCACAATATCTGGTAACCACCACAGTCAAATCTGAGTCATTTGTCTTCAGTAAAGCATGTGAATGTGTCATTATTTTAGCGATATACGAGCAGTCAAAAAAGATCAGTTGTATACCAAGTTTTCTGACAAATCTGCTTTCTAATTTGTTCCGAATACAATGTATTTTTAAGAAGCTGCTTGTGTCAGGTAAATTAAATCTACATTACATAGATTTTAAAACAAAGTATTCTGAGAAGTTGTATAAAAAATGAATAGGCCAATTGTTAAGCCTACAAAAAAAGGCCACAAATATGGGGTTTTTTTGGGGATGATTTATTTTTCTTAGCAAATTGCAGGAACTTATTGTGGGATGCATAAGTTCCCCTTTTTAAATTACTGCTGGTGATTTACTGCCATAAAGAATGCATGGATTTATGAGAACCGGATGGAAACCTAAACAGGAAGACACTTTACAGGTTAATTTTGTATAATTTGTAAAAACACATTGCAAAAACACCTCATTGTTCTCAGTTCTTCCAAATTATTTTTCTTGTAACAACTGAAACAAATAGAGAAATTATGTTGTATTTTCAGCAAATTAAGAAGTGAATGCAAAAGCAAAAAAGCTTCTAAGAAGTGAAAACCTAACTTCCTCAATTCTTCCTATTAATATTTTTAAAGTACACAGTTTGAATGAAAGATATTTAAATTTAATCACCTGGAAATTTCCAGGGTGCTGCTTATTTACTGCCGTAACTTGACAGGATACCAAGAATAGTAGATATATATATCTCCTGCAACATCCCGTCCTATTGATGAACTTACCCTTTGCCCCTAATCATTCATGCCTAATGGTTTGTGTTCCCCATTCACTGTGAATAACATTGTATTGGAAAAATAACAATGAGTTTGTGATGAGACTTTTTGTTGGGAAGGATTTGTTGTTTCAATTGTTCCTAATTTTTTCTACCTGGGAAGTTACAATTAACCCAGAAAACAATGGCCAGCTGACAGTTTTTGTAGATAGCCATAACTTCACAGGCCCCTTGTATCTGTCATTTAGCTCGGTGTTGACAGGTCCTTTTTTTAGTCAATGTTCAGATCAGGACCAATTACAACAGAAAATAAGAATCTTTCTGATATTGCACAGGACAGTCAATTTCCTATTTAAATGTGGGGCATCCTGTCCAATATGGAACTGCTGGCATCCCCTACCTCACCTCTCCCTATCTCCTCCCACTTACATCTCCTTCCCTTGTCCTGCCCCCTCTTCCTCCAGGTATTGCTTGCAGCATCAGAACCGTCAACCTACCTGACCACTGGCAGCACTGATGGGCAAGAGGTGAGATTTAAGTAGTCACCAGCAATTGTGAAAGACTGGGTCAGAATACACCATTTTGGAGAACTGAAAAAGCTGCCAGTTTGTGGTGGGGTGTTAACCTGAAGGGAAACTGGCATTTGATGTGTGGGGGTGGCTGGGTTTCTAACAGTACAGTATAGTAAGGAACTTGTCTAATTTCATAGGGAAATAAGCTGACCCTGCTCAATCAATAATGGATGCCCTATTTTCTTCATGTTTCAACCTTGAGCACTCAAAAACCAGATGGTTATGATGTAATGTCAATGTCCTTAAACTATGTATGTGCCTCCCTGCACAGTTGCTTCTTGACATACTGAACATTTCACGCATTTTCTGTTCTTACTTTAGATTTTCAAGATCTGCTAGTTTTTGTTTCTTGATTAAATCAGTTGAACCAGCAAAAATACCAGACTGGTGGAAGTCAACCAACTCATTCAGAATTAGTCAAAATAATTAATGTGCTTCTCACAGGTTTTATATTTAATCTTCCTATTTCTATTATCAAACATAATGTAATACCTTGTTTTTTTTGAGGATCTTAAGGACCAGGAAGTGTTTTTCCTACCCCGCCACTCACCCCCCACATTCCCAACTTTAATTTCATTATTTCAATCGTCACGTCAAGTCAAGTTTATTCGTCACATACACATACGAGATGTGCAGTGAAATGAAAAGTGGCAATGCTCGCAGACTTTGTGCAAAGAGACAAACAAACAAACAACCAAACAAACTACAAACAGAATGGAACAGAATCACATATTCTTTTACATATTAAATATTGAGGGCGGAAGGAAAAAGGGAAAAAAAGAGCAATAAAAAAAAAGCAGTAGAGTGGTACAGGAAAGTTAGTCCCTGGTGAGTAATGCATCCCTGAAATCAGTCCTGACCATGATTTACCTCCTGAAATAACTTCCACTCCTTCCTGTCTGCTAGATACATGGATTTGGGGATTTTATTAAGGAGGCCGGTGCAGATGAGGACAGGGGATTCAAATTTCTAGAACATCACACTACTAAGGGTTTCAAAGTTTATGATCCACTTCAGTGGCTACAAGTACAATTTCTTCTTGGAGTTAAAATCATCCTTGAGGTTTGTGAATAGATTCCGGGCTAACTCTTGTTTTAATTTTCACTTCCATTCTATTGGAATAGTTCATGTATCTAGTTCTTATGACACTCACTGTTTAATGAATCATAATGGTTTATCTCAGAAAAAATTGTAATACCAAAAGAGTATTACTCATATCTAAAAATGTCTGTCTTGTAATATCAATAAATACAATTTTGAAAGGCAGCCATGAATTTCAGGCAGTGCAAATTAAGAAAGCAACTTAGAGTTTAGCAAATAGCCATCCCTTTGAAACTAAAGCTATTTTCATATCTTGGACCAGAACTGTAATCTCAAAGTTGTTTTCATATTTATATTTTTGAATAGAATACTAATTGAACTACTACGGCAATTGTGGGGACATGCATTTTAAGAAAATCTAGGTATTAAAATAAAGGGAACATATTTATGAATAATTTATTTTCCAACGTTAATACTTCTGAGCATTTAATATGTGTAATTTTTAACTGAATTATAATTTGCATGGTAGAAAACTTTACTTGAACACTAAATTGCAAAAACTTTGGATATGTTGCAGGTCAGGATTTCAATCTTCTATGAGACATCCTTAAGCTTCACTGACTCATGGGGTATTTATCTTCATTGAATATCGTTTTGGGGTGGCACGGTGGCACAGCGGTCGAGTTGCTGCCTTACAGTGCCAGAGACCTGAATTCCATCCTGACTACGGGTGCTGTCTGTATGGAATTTGTACGCACTCTCCGTGACCTGTGTGGGTTTTCTTTTGCGATCTTCGGTTTCCTCCCTCACTTCAAAGACGTACAGGTTTGCAGGTTGATTGGCTTGGTATAAATTGTCCCGAGTGTGTAGGATAGTGTTAATGTGCGGGGATTGCTGTTTGGTGCGGGCTCAGTTTCCCCACTAAAGGGCCTGTTTCCCCACTCTATCTCTACACTAAACTAAATTAAATTAAACTAAACAATGATGGGCATCTGTGTTATTGGCAGAAAAGTGGGTAACTACCCACTCTTCATACATCAAAAATATCAAATACTGGTGGAATGATTTTAAAATATGAGGGAGAAATGAAATCTAAACAGAAGTGTCAATGCATCTTTAAAAATATTCTAAAATATTGGCATATGAAATATTTAAGTATACCATTTGTAAAGACCATCCAATTTCTTTATTTATTTTTATTTTTAATTTGTATATTTTTATTTATTTATTATTTATGTATTTTTTAATTAGAAGTACAATAAGTAACAGTAGCACACACCGCATATATCTTATTACATTTGTTGTACCCCTTCATTTTTTGAGCTTTAAGAAAGATAGAAATAAAGGAAGGAAGGAAAGTGAGGAAGATGTATCCAAAAATGTTGACAGAAATCTAATTAGAGAGTAACATAATAGTGATTATGTGATATCATAGTGAGCAATGTTCTGTTTTCATTGTTTCACACCCCTTAGTCTCTAATTTTTCTTACTTGAGTAAGTTTGTATTTTTTTTCATGCAAATTTCCTTGCCTGGAAGGGTTAAATTAGCCAAGTAAAGCCAATCAGTAAGGGTGGCACAGTGGTGTAGCTGGTAGGGCTCCTGCCTCACAGTGCCAAGGACCAGGATCAATCCTAAACTCGGATGCTATCTGAGTGGAGTTCGCAAGTTCTTCCTGTGAACCGTGTCGTTTCCTCCAGGTGCTTCAGTTTCCTCCCACATCCCAAAGATGTGCGAGTTTATAGGTTAGTTGGCAATTGTAAATTACCCTGAGTGTGAACGAATGATCAATTGTCAGCGTGGAAAAGTTGGGCCAAAGAGCCTTTTTCCATGCTGCATTTTTAAACTAAACTAAACTAAACTAAACTAAGTGAACATGCATGTACTACCTCCCAAATGCTATTTTTTTCTGCAAAATATGGAAAAGGTTAAATTTTTGCTTTCAGAATAAAACGTTCCAAGATATGCAGGAGTGCAAGGAGTGCAGTGTAGATTTACAAGGTTAATTCCCAGGATGGCGGGACTGTCATATGCTGAGAGAATGTAGCAGCTAGGCTTGTACACTCTGGAGTTTAGAAGGATGAGAGGGAATCTTATTGAAACGTATAAGATTGTTAAGGGTTTGGACACACTGGAGGCAGGAAACATGTTCCCGATGTTGGGGGAGTACAGAGATTGATTAAATTAATTGAACAGATCAAATGTCAATAAATCCATAAAAACAAAAAAGAGAAAAATGAAAAAAGACACAGAACAGTACACTGGATGAAATCAGAGAGAGCTGAAAGGGCTCCCCCCACAGCAGAATTCACTGTGGGGAAAGGCACTAAAAATATCCAGTTGATCCGCTCATAGTCCACCCGAGGTCTGGGGTCTACATGTGGCCTACTCCTCAGCCAACTCGATGTTGCAACAATAAGGCCCTCTGCCGTGAAGCTGGATCATCGGCGTCAGGTGAACATTCTTCAGCGGCCTGGACTGAAGCGGCCGCTTCCTAAAAAAACAGCATGCCCTGAAGACTGCAATGTGCAAAAAAAAAAGTCACAAGCTCAGGCCACGCTGGCCGGACCTCTCCACACTGGCGAACTCGGACACATTGCACCCCTGCGGTGTTGAAATCCAGTGCCGCCCGCCCGCGGCTAGACGCTCTGCAGCCAAAGCTCCCGCGATGTTGCAGTCGGCGATCCCAGTGCCCCGGAGCTTACCCGAAGAAAAACCCGGTAAGGCAGAAGTCATAATTTTGTGAGGTCGCCCGCTCCGTAGTTGGTGTTGGTGTCCCAGGCATCTTAATAGGGCCGGCGAAGATTGTCATTCCCGTCAGGTAGCTAAATCGTCGCTCCAGCGCGGCACTCCAGCTCGATGCGGCTCGCCTGCAGTCCGAGAGGACGAAGAAGCGGTTCGGAAGTAAAACCGCATCTCCGACCAGTTGTAGGACTGGGAGGAAAACTTGTTTTTATTCTCTTCCTTCGGGGGGATGCAACCTTTTCTTTGTCCCCCCCCCCCCCCCCCTGAGGCCTAATTAAAAGAAGACTTCCAATTAAAATTTCCCACGGACAGGACAGAAAAATAAAAATAAAAAAGCTGGAGAAAGGACGGACTGCAGGAGGAGCAGCCATACACAACGGCGCATCGCCCCCGCAGTCCGCCATCTTATACACAGGCAAGTGGATATTATATTATCAAAATTCTAACTTGTCCAGCTTTACAGAGTTTGAACCGGAAATACTATAGTGTCAGCCGCGGGTAGGGCAAGAGCACAGGACACTCAGCCTTTGACTCAAGCAGATAAAAACACAGTGGCTGGTCCAGACTTTAAGACTTATCTTCAATCACAATGAGTTGAAAATGCTGATGACATCACTCAGTGGATGGTAAAATGCCATTGTTGAATATTTTTATTCTGTTATGATGCAAGGTTTTTCCATTTTGTTCAAACTAACAAGTTTGAATGACAATAAAGGGGTAGCAACTTTGAGCCTTGAGCTATTTGTGTCATTATAATAATAATTGTATAATAATCAATAAGGCCTTAATGAGCCCTTTCAACAAAAAGTAAACCCAAAGTGCTTTACACACGTGACCAGATGTCATCATCAAATGTCAATAATACATAAAAAAAAATTCTTGTAAGAGATTAATCTTATTCCTTCCTATTTTCCTACCTACAGAACTATCATGCATGTCTGCCAAAGAGAGGAACATTCTTGCTTTTTGAAATTCAGTTTATAAGATAAAACTCAGTTATTAAAAAAATGCTTCCATGTGAGATCACACACGTGACCAGTCATATTTGACCTCTGACCCTAAACCAAATTGTCAGCATAACATAAAAATTAACGATAAATCCTATATACAGTACAAAACAATATACCTGTAATGCTTTCAGAATTAGAAGAGATGTATTCTATAATTTTTCATATTGTTGGTCACACATGAGACTTATGGGCCTGTCCCACTTAGGCGACATTTTAGGCAACTGCAGGAGACTATGCAGTCGCCACATGTTCGCGGGTGGTTGTCGGGGAGTCGCCTTCATGGTCGTGAGGAGTTCCCGCATTCTGGGAACCAGTCACAGCCTAATTATGGTTCCCCCCGCAAATTTTAAAAGAAGACTTCATGTTGAAAAATTTCCCACGGACGGCTAAAACGAAAAATAAAAAAAGGGAGAAAGGACGGACTGAGGAGTGAGATATTCAACGTGCGCATCACCCCCGCAGTCCGCCATCCAGGACAGGCTAGTGGATAGTATATCGTCAAAGGTAACTTGAGCTTTTCTCGTAGGTTGTACTATAGTGTGCAAAAAGTAGGTGAAGAGCCATTAGGACACTCAGCCTTATTCACAAATAAAACAGGTTTTGTAAGCTTATAATAATTTTTCTGAACGAACCAAGTATGCTGTAGCCAGGATGTGGTTAATAGGCAATGTCCGCATTCTTTTTGCCAGACGTGAAGCTTGTCCTGGAATTCTGAAAAGTTAGTCTCCACTCCTTCTACCTGCCCCCCTCCCTTAAAGGCTCTTACCGACCACAAGGTTGTGCTGTGACTGATCTTAATTTCATCGCCCTCGAACCTTTAGGTTCATCTATGTAGGATAATAGGGTCATGGCTTACCGTGCTTCCATGTGTAAGCCCGGACTCCACGACTGGATTAGCTCCTCCCGCTTGCCCTGTGACCCCCGCCTGCATAATGGGCTGGTGAAGCTGTGAGCATGGTGTCCAATAGGAGTGTGTGTGTGTTCCCTCTGTGCTGCTCCAGTTGCCATTCCAGTTTAGCCATAGATGGTTTTTCAGGGAACTGGCTGGGCAACTGAGGTATGACAGTCGCCTGAAAAATTGCTGTACCTGGGACAGGCCTATAGAGTGGGTAAATGTTGATTACGATCTGGGACCCCATTCATGTTGAATGGAACTGAAAAAAACAGGCAGGGCAATTCCAGCTTTGTGATGGTATTTAGCCCAATCCTGGCATTGTGATGTTCACCAAGAATGTCTGACTGTTGGCTGAGTAGGTGTCCCTGCTGTGATACTTCCTGATGCTGGACAATTCTTCGTTGATTTCAGAATGACATTTGGTCGTTATGAAAACTCCTAGTGATGTTCAATTCAGTCACTGAATGAACTTACCTCTGGAAATTTGAAATTCAGCTCTTTTGAAACAAATTCTTAAGGGATGATGCTAGAGGGAACCAATTCATCTGTTGTTGGTCCAGAAACCGTGGATTAAGGAGGGGTAAATTTTGAGCATTGAGGCAGCTTTTTCCACACTGTTCATAAAACTTTGAATTCTTGCCTCGGAGGGCGGTTATACGAATGGTCTCAAGAAGAGAACTAGTCCCGACTTTCCGAAGCATAGCGGAGTCAGGGTATATGGGGACCTGCAGGAGATGATTACTGATAAGTGGTAGGATTCATATTTAGGCCGAAGGGCCATCAAGCCTACTCTCTACCCATTGTCTATGCCCCCTTTGGTCTCTTTGGCTTCTGCCCCTCCTAACCCCATTTCCTATCTGCATTAATACCCCTCTCAACCTCACAGCACCTCCTGTACTAATCAAAAATAGTGAAAATTAAGTAAACAACTTACCACTCTCCTTTGAAGTTTGATCTGTATTTACTTTTTATGAGCAAAGTCAAATTATCGCATGAGTTCCTTGTGATTAATATGAAGGAACCCGTCCAGTACGCAGCTGCGGTTGGCATACTTCAAAGCATCTGGTGCGGTCTTTGAATCAAAATTCAGACTGCTTATTTGTATTGAAGTGAGGTGCATACATAGTTAAAGATAAGGCATACATTTCTCTTGCTATTGATGGACCACACTGCCTTTTTGATGCCCAATTAAGAGGTGCCAGATCTGCTTTGAGTCTATCCCTTTTAGCTTGATTGTAGTACCGTAAGGTCAAGTAGGGTTACCCTTCATGTTAGACATACCAAATGCCTTTGTTTATTGACAGTGAAGTCCACCTTGATACTTTCAATACTTCTTTGTGATGTTGTTTAACATAGAACATTGATACATCATCTGAGAGACAATGCTTTGTGGCCATAGGAAGATACTTTATTTTTTGTCTGTTTTCATAACATGGGACTGTGGACTGGAAGTTAATATTGAAGGTTGAGATTTTCTTCATACCTGAACACCACATCTTTAGTAATTCTATCCTGCTGGTTGGACAAAACATACTCAGTATATGTATGGAATACCAAGAAACCGTGCTGGAGAAATTCAGCAGGCTAGGCAGGGAAAAAGACAGATGTCATTTTGGGAAAAGGGCTAGGAGGGGAACCTGAAGATAGTGGTTTTCCCATTATCTGCTGCCTTTTCTTCTCAGGGGTAGTGGTTGGACTATAGGAGATGCTATGGGGGTAATCAGGGTGATCTACTGTCGTGTATTTTCAACATGATACATACTGCAACAATGGTGTGCTAGTGATAACGGGAACGAATGTTTAGAGTGGTTGATGAGGTGCCTGTCATGTCAGTTGCTTTGGTGTTGAGCTTCTTGATTATTTTTTGGACTGCACTCATGTAAGCAAACAGAGTATATTGTATCACACTGATTTGTGCTTTGTAGATGAAAAAGTGTTTGGAGATGAGTTGGTCACCAGAGCATATCTAGCCTCCAACTTGCTTTACTTGACTTTCTGGCTAATGGTGACTCACAAGATATTGACGGTGGGAATCTCCACAATTGCTTTACTCCACCATGAATTTCACGGATGCGGAAAGAGGAGTAAAGTTTCTAGCTTGGGCCCTAATCATTGGCATTCCTTTTCAAAAGCACTCTACATTTCACCTCTCCTTTCAGATGCACTTTAAAATTGATCTCCATGGCTATACTTTTGATTACATTAAATACTATCTCACCAGATTTGGTATAAAATTGTGTCCGATAATGCTCTTGTAAAGGATGCTGCAATGCTTAATTTTATTAAAAAATCTAATATCAACTAAATACCTGCACCCATGACCGAAGAACATTTCATTTAGGCCTAAAGGATTGCTCAAAGTCATGAAGGCCAGTTCACATTCTTAGTGAGGACAAGATTTGCAAGATACAATAATTGGTATAACTTTTTTTCCTAAATCACAAGAGACACCAGCATGTATGATATTTATTTAAATTATGCATGCAGCCTAATTTTAAATTCTCCCAGTGTGTCCCACAATGAACTAACATTGGGGAATTAGTGATCAACAACTTGTTTAAAGCAAATGATCAAAGGGGTATTTCAATGGAAAAAGCAAGCTACCAAGCTGTATCATCAAAATATCCATAGCCAATATGACAACAGATATTTGGAGCACTATACTTTATATAACAGGAGAATAGAAAGACAGAACATTCTGACCTTGTTTCACATAATGTGCTTTTCCAGATTATTGGGCAACTGGGAGCAATAATTTTGTTACCATATGAAAGAACGGACTTAAATATTAACCAAAACAACGTTCTTACATGATCCTATTGCAATCATCAACAAAAATGTTCAGCTTCTGTCGGATAATATTGTAGCATAATTTTGAAAACTCACTTCATAAGTTTTATGGAAAATTAAATATATTTCCTGTGTATTCATTCGTCTTGCTTATAGTTTAGTTACTTACAACCATTGAAAACTATACAGATGTTTCTCCCATCTATGCTGCTTTAAGGTGGTCCAAAGATGGGAGAAACAGATGTGTAGACATGCACAATGTAACAAAAGACCAAACACAAGCTAACTCAGGCATGTAGTTTGGAAAATCTTTCATGTGACTCAAAAAATAAAGTTTTGTGCTATTGAACATTGACTTAACTCAAATTTGAGCAATTTTATGCACATATCTGGGTGTCTGGGAGTTCTTCAGGAAAGTGAACTCATGACATTTTAAATGGGATATTGTTTCTTCCTAGTCCTAACCTTCCTATGTAATCTCTCCAAAATGCAACAACAGTCAAAATGCAAACTTCATCCATGGTGAGAGCAGTCTTTGACGATGCTGTGCGCCCTTCACAGACATCGCTTGCTCTGGACAGCCTCAATGGAGGGGAGTGAGGAACCAGTGATGCTTCGGGCAGTTTTCACCACCTTCAGCAGTGCTTTGCGGTCGGAGACAGAGCAGTTGCCATACCATACTGTGATACAGTTAGTAAGGATGCTCTCGATGGTGCAGCGGTAGAAGTTCACCAGAATCTGAGGAGACAGATCTTTATTCTCCTCAGGAAGAAGAGACGCTGGTGAGCCTTCTTGATCAGATTTGAGGTATTGTGGGTCCAAGAGAGGTCTCCCGAGATGTTGACACCCAGAAAATTGAAGCTGGCAACACGCTCCACCTCCCACCCATTAATATGGATGGGGTTGTGTGTGCAACCTTTAGTCTTTCTGTAGTCCACAATGAGCTCCTTGGTCTGCTTGGTGTTAAGGGCCAGGTTGTGGTCGGCGCACCACACTGCTAGCTGGACCTCCTCCCTGTAGGCCGACTCATCGTTGTCGCTGATGAGGCCAATTACCGTTGTGTCATCTGCAAACTTGATAATGGTGTTGGAACCATGTACAGGTGTGCAGTCGTAGACGAAGAGGGAGTAGAGGAGAAGGCTCAGCACACAACCCTGTGGAACGCTGGTGTTCAGGGTGAGGGTTGAGGAGGGTTGTCTAACCTAACAGACTGGGGTCTGTTGGTTAGAAAGTCCAATATCCAGTTGCAGAGGGAGGGGTTGATGCCCAGGTCTTTGAGTTTGGTGATCAGTTTGGATGGTGTTGAATGCTGAGCTGAAGTCGATGAACAGCATTCTCACGTAGGTGTCTCTGTTGTCGAGGTGGGAGAGGGTGGAATGAAGTGCCGTGGAGATGGCATCCTCCGTACTCCTATTCTGGCGGTAGGTGAACTGGTGGGGGTCCAGTGTGGGAGGTAAGCAGCTTTTGAGGTGTGCCAGGACCTGCCTCTCGAAGCACTTAGTGATGATGGGGGTAAGTGCAACTGGGTGGAAGTCTTTGAGGCTCGCTGCAGTGGAGTGTTTTGGCACCGGCACGATGGAGGTGGTTTTGAGGCACGCAGGGCCAGCTGATTGGGCAAGTGACAGGTTGAAGATGTCAGTCCAGACGTCTGTCAGCTGCGCAGCACAGGCCCTGAGGACGCGCCCGGGGATGCTTTCAGGGCCAGCAGCCTTACGTGCATTAGTCCTGCTCAGTGCCGCACACACGTCGGTGGGGGAAGAGTGTGAGGGGCTGGTGATCTGCAGGGAGTACTAGAGGTATGAAAAGATACAGACCAAATCTCAGAACAGAATGATCTGTTCTCTACCCTTTCTCACCTCTAGTTTTCGTAATAATATGGAAACCTTTGAACCATTGAAACGAAGATAGACGTAAAATGCTGTAGTAACTCGGTGGGACAGGCAGCATCTCTGGATACAAGGAATAGGTGACTTTTGGGTTGAAGCCCTTCTTCAGACCCTTCAACCATTGGACCAGCTCATTGGAGGTTTGTGAAACAGTGCAGGGCAATGACCTTCTAGTTTTGTCCAGCACACTGGGGAAGTGAGTTATGCTTTACTCTAAAACCTTGGCAACAAAAGTCAATGAACCCCCCACCAACAGAAAGGAACTGCAGATGCAGCCGTCACTGCAAAACGTCAATGATTCCGGGAATGCTGAGGCGACAGGGTGATAAAGAGGGAGTGAGAGAGCGTGAGAGAGTGAGAGAGAGACGAAATGGGGAGCGGGGGTGAGAGAGAAAGAGAGAGAGGGAGGGAGAGAGAGAGCGAAAGACAGAGAGACACAACGTGGGTGACTAACCTGCACACCAAGAAGAAGCTCGCGGTCTGAGCCCCCAACCATGATGATGAGTTTTAAGCAAATCGAGACTTTAACTATATATACCACCATTAACTTTTACAATATACTACCGATCAGAACAAAACTTTTTGCACTTGAGCACATGAGAATTGTAAGTAAGGTGCTGAAAAATCATAGCACTATCGTGTACCGTTTTTGTGCAAATAGAAAAACTGCGTAAACCGGATGAGCACAAGATCAGAATTTTAGTTATGTACTGAGTGGGACCCTTTGGGTTCCAGTCACATGGGAGGCCTGGTCCCCCCCAACGCAACCCAATCCCCAACGGAAATTCCACCACTCAACTGTTCCCCCAACGCAACCCATTCCCCCAAAGCTATGTTCCACCACTCTGGGGGGGGCTGTGGGAGAGGGGGGGTGTGGGAGAGGGGGGGTTGGGGGATGGGGGGGTGTGGAGGAGGTGGGTTTGGGGGAAGGGAGGGTGTGGGGGAAAGGGGTGTGTGTGTGGCGAAGGGGTGTGTGGGGGAGGGGGTGTGTGGGGGAGAGGTGTGTGGGGGAGGGTTCAGTGTGGGGGAGGGGTGGAGTGGGGAAGGGGGGGCGGGGGATGGGGGTGTGGAGGAGGTAGGTGTTGGGGGAGGGGGAGGTGTGTGGGGGAAAGGGGGTGTGTGTGGCGAAGGGGTGTGTGGGGGGAGGGGGTGTGTGTGGGGGAGAGTGTGTGTGTGGGGAGGGGTGTGTGTGGGGGAGGGTTCAGTGTGGGGGAGGGGTGGAGTGGGGGAGGGGGGCGGTGTGGGGGAGGATGACGGTGTGGGGGGTGTGGGGGGTGGAGGAGGGGGTGTGGGGGGGGGGGGGGGGGGGGGTGTGTGTGTGGGGGAGGTGTGTGTGTGAGGGGTGTGTGGGGGGGTGTGTGGGGGGAGGGGGTGTGTGTGGGGGAGGGTGTGTGTGGGGGGGAGGGGGTGTGTGGGGGGAGGGGTGTGTGTGGGGGGGGGGGTGTGTGGGGGAGGGGGGGTGTGTGTGGGGGAGGGTGTGTGTGAGGGAGGGGGCGGTGTGTGTGGGGAGTGGGGATGTGTGAGGGAGGGGTGTGTGTGGGGAGTTGTGGAGGGGGGTGTGTGGTGGAGGGAGGTGTGTGTGGAGGAGGGGGTGTGTGTGGTTGTAGGGGGGGGGGGGGGGGGATATGTGGGAGGGTGGTGTGTGGGCTCAACGGCTCCGGCCGCACTCACCGATTGCAGGTCCCGGCTCCAGACTCAATCATGAGCTCCAAGACTTGCCGCTTGTCACACTCAGTGGCTCCTAGACCCAGCTGCACTCATCTTGAAGGAGGCTTCCGGTTCAACTTGTTCTCTGCCCGCACGCAGCTCACAGACACAGCCCCACCTCCACGGCTTTATTCCACGTGGGTGCCGGAAGGGCCTTTACCTTCATGGTGACTGATAGGTGAGAAGACCAATCTGCTGATCTCACGATTTTAAACATTCATAACTTTTTTATTATTTCACCGATCGGAAAAAAACTTGGGGCGATTGGAGGAGAGGAGGACGGTGAGTAAGATGGTGAAAAAAAATCATAGCGATATAAGGCAGTTATTTTTCTAAATGTCATTTACAATTTAGAAAGGAAGTGGTCAAGATGAGACTTTTAGTAATAGACGATAGATAGATAGATAGATAGATAGATAGATAGATAGATAGATAGAGAGGAGAAAATCATCAAACATAATTTATTGCAGTGTTAGGTTCTTAAAAATAATTCTGCTTATAAAATGATCTCTCAATATTTATTAAATGTGTACATGGGACAGGTAGAAGAATAGGAAAGGTTTAGAGGGATATTGGTCCCACATAGGAGATTAGTGGGCAAATTTAGGGCACATGGTATTGGGGGTAGAGTGCTGACATGGATAGAAAATTGGTTGGCAGACTGAAAACAAAGAGTAGGGATTAACGTGTTCCTTTCAGAATGGCAGGCAGTGACTAGTGGGGTACCACAAGGCTTGGTGCTGGGACCACAGCTATTTACAATATACAAGAAATGATTTGGATGAAGGTATTCAAAGTAACATTAGCAAATTTTCAGATGACACAAAGCTGGGTGGCAGCGTGAGTTGTGAGAAAGATGCTATGAGGATGCAGGGTGACTTGAACAGGTTGGGGGAGTGGGCAGATACATGGCAGATGCAGTTTAATGTGGATAAATGTGAGGTTACCCACTTTGGTAGCAAAAACAGGAAGGCAGATTATTATCTAAATGGTGTCAAGTTGAGAAAAGGGGAAGTACAACGGGATCTGGGGGGTCCTTGTTCATCAGTCAATGAAAGTAAGCAGGCATGCACAACAGGCAGTGATGAAAGCATGTTGGCCTTCATAACAAGAGCAGTTGAGTGTAGGAGCAAATAGGTCTTTCTGCAGTTGTGTAGGGTCCTAGTGAGACCACACCTGGAGTATTTTGTGCAGTTTTGGTCCCCTAATTTGAGGAAGGACTTTCTTGCTATTGAGGGAATGGAGCGTAGGTTTACAAGGTTAATTCCTGGGATGGCGGGACTGTCATATGCTGATAGAATGGAGTGGCTGTGCTTATATGGGTGATTCTTCAGTAAGTGTCTACTTTGGTTTCCCACTACTTTGATGCTGTATATAAGGAAAAGCCGTAATTCTATCCCATTTCTTCATTTTCTATATTGTTAATAAACATAATCCTCATAAATAAAGATTAAACCCTAAATGAATAAAGTGTTTTTTTTTTTACTCCCGATGGTCGATGCCCCTCCCCCGAAAACTGCATGTTCCGATGGTTACTAGTGAAATTTCAAGTCGGCAAATTTATTTAATAGGTGATCTATCTGAATTAAAAATACTTTTAAACGGTAGGTATTAATAATTAAAATATTTATCACCCTTAAAAAAAATTCCTCTATTCTTGATAAAACTATAAATCTTACCGTTTAAAAATAAAAATCCGTGTCTGCGTCAATTACAGTAGAGGGAAAGCCCAGTTAAAAATAAAACTCAGAGCCATCAGTGTGGAAGTCTTGTCATCAGAACATGCAGAATGGCGAGGAAGAAACTGGGATAAGAAATTAAGTCTTTGCAGGGAACATAGTGGATGCAGGTGTAATTCATTTACAATTGGGCCCACAATTCATTAGGATTAGGCTGTGGGCCGAGCATCAAAAATGTGTCTAGGAATCGGTTTTCGTGACCCACGTCACGGAACTACATGAAATTTTCCACAGATTTAGATGAAATATAATAGAGAAGGATGTCATAACTCATCAGTGCCGAAAGTTGCACATTAATTAATTAAACTAATTAGAAAATGAGAACAGGAAAGTAAGCGCCATCTAGTGGCCAATACCCATATTACACTATGGGCAGCCTATTTCTGTGTTGTAGTCCATTTAAACTATATATTATTATACCTATATCTATATTACTAAGAATCAACTACACAGGACTAGATGTTAAGAAGTCCCTTGTGCCAATAGGTGGGGAGCATTTCACGACATTCATTGATTGTTGAGAGTGGTAGACGCTCAACATCGGTGGGGGGCGGGGGGGGATACGTATATCTTGGCCTGGGTAACCTTCAGGACAGTTGGGCACAGGACACGTCATCAGTAGTGTACCCTTGCATCACTGGGTGTTTCGGCCTTGTAACACTATACACCCTCCACAAGAGCGGCCAGCTGCAGGATGATCAGCCCTCAGCGCGTGTCCCGTGTCAAACCGTCCCAAAGATTCATCCTGACGTACTTGGGGCACAGCAGAGATCTGCGTGCGGATAGATGTGTGGATGTGTGTGTGTGCGGATGTATGTGTGCATGTATGTGTGTGTGTGCATGCATGGAAGTGTGCGTACGGATGGATGTGTGTATGTATGTATGTGTAGATGGGTGGGTGGGTAGTCACAATGTCAGTCACCAGCACGCCATTATCATAAGTAATTCATTCATTGTTTAAATAATTTGACCAAATAAACAGTGAAACGATCGACATTAAAATAAAACTTTATATAATCATTTATTTCCCCAATTTATTTACATTACATCTGATCTTCATCTGAATATTCTTCATCAGATTCCAAGTCTTTTGATAAGTTTTGATAAGTCCATTGATAAGTTAGTTCAAGTTCATGTGAAGGGTCAGGCAGAGGCTACAAAAAACCCCATCTCATAGTCATTGTCTGCATGGACTTCAATTCATAAAATTTCAACCTCTTCTTAATGTTAATGAGAATAACATTGTTACTGCCATAGATAAATTAGTTTAAGTTCACATACACCAATTCATTTCTAAATAAACATCAGCCATTTCTGACCATTTCTCACTCCAATGGAAGCCTATAAAGTGCAGTGAATAATTCCTCCGTTTTTCTCCTGTGGTCGGGGCCTGGAAACGGCCGCTACGGACGGCACTATGTACAGCCTTCCCCCCCCCTCCCCCCGCGGAGATAGTCCAAACACACTCGTTCGCGATTCGGCCGCTTCTTAATTGAGACCGCAGCTTCACTATAGGCCCCGCGGTTGGAGCACTTTTTCCCGGTAAGTTATCGCAGGCAGCTCCAAGAATAGATGTTAAAGAAAACTTATTAGACTTCAATTCAACAAGGTTGCATTAGTGGAAATGTTTAATTTACTTTGTTATGGGTACACATAGTTTAGGCCCTCAACTACATGAATGAATGAATGATTGAATGAATGAATTAATGTATGCATGAATGCATGAATGCATGAATGAATGAATGAATGGATGAATTGAATGAATGAATGAGAGAATGTATGGATGAATGAATGAATGAGTGAATGAATGGATGAGTGAATGTACAGCCTCAAAATCTCATTTTTTCATATTATAAAAGGGTGCAATTAAATTAATTAAAGTCCATACAGATTAATTTTCATAAATTCAGACTTTAGATCTTACCTTTCAGTTCCAGTTGATTCACAAAGTTTGACTGGTTTCACGAATTGGCTGTCCTCTTTGTGTTGCAGCACCTCAGCAGGGACTTTGCTTTCTAGGCTTTGTTCCACTTAGCTGCACATGCTTCAGACTTCTTAATGCTTTTCTCACTAAATTCAATTACACTGCTGCAAGTTTCCATGACATGTAATCCACAGAACAACAAAGAACCTTAATCGAAATCTCCAGTAAAACAAGCATCAGTAGAAGAACTCTCAGCCATGTTGTGTGCACCCTGCCTAGCTACCCTGAAACAAAGCGCGTGATTGGCCAACTGACGTCCGACTCAATGTTAAACGTGCTTTAATTGGACTAAAAATACCCGAGATTTTTCAGTTTTTTCTCTAATTTAATAAAAAATGTGCAAATTCTGTTCTTGACGAGTTTCAGGGATGATTTATATAATATTTTTACACAATATGTGAAAATGTAGTTCTGTGAGTTGGGTCACAAAACTGTACAGAAAAGCTCCTCGTCCCACAGCCTAGATGGGAACATAATGGGATGAAGTGGGAACCTCTGCTGATGGCTGATTATTCAGTATTAAAAAGGGAAGGAACAATGAAAACACAGCAAGCGATGTTGTCGGAAGAAAATGAAAGAGAAGAAAAGTCCAAAGTGGTATTAGAATTCAAGGACTGTTAACAGCTGTGACCTTCAAATGCTTAAAACGAAAAGTTTTTGGTTAAAACATTCAATGTCAGTATAACTTAGAACTGTCAATCAGCTTTGAGATAGATTATTAAAACCAATTTTGGACCCTTTATCAGACTCTGTTTGGGACCCTTTATCAGACTCTGTTTTGGACTCTTTATCAGACTGGTAGATCAGAGGGTAGATAGCTAGCGGAAAGAGGCGAGGTGAAGGGTTGGAGCAAGAGCCATTGAGAGTCTAGGCCCAAAACAATATCTGTCCATTTCCAGATGCTGTCTGATTTTCTGAATTCCTCCAGCAATTGGTTTCTGGCTTGAGATAGAGTAAGTCAGCGCTCCAGGATAGAGAAGTCAAGGGCATTCATATATGAAATTAAGCATGAAGGTCAATATACGACCAGAACTGAGTAACCCAAAAGCAATTTAAGAGCACTTAGTGATCTGTCACTTTTATATTATAGAACACAGATGCTGATAAATGTACTCTTGAAATTAATTAAAACATTGTCAAGACATATAAATGGAGGAGGGTATGGAAACTTCAATCTGAGAAGCTCCACAACAGTGGATAAAGGGCAATTCATTGCATTAATTAAAATGGAATCGGCAAGTTAAAGGAATCTTCAACTGCCACTCAATTGAGAGGTCAGTTACTTAGAAATCACAACCTATAATCAGATTTCAAAATTGACTATTTTGCACCAAAATCATCAGCACATCATAAACTCCAATTGAACCGTATATCTGATCAAACATTGGAGAGTATTTTTAGTTTACCTTTGATTAATTAAAAAAAATCCCTGAATACTTAAACAGAAGACATTCCTACCAAAAGGCATTAAAAAAAAATATACAAAAATGTTTTATTGTTCTAAAACAATTCATGTTCCAAAGTTTATGCTGTTGGCTCACACGAACTGCTTCACATTGATGCACTCCAATCAGCTGTGTGGAGCACTCGAGCTACCAGCTGAGCTAGTCTGTCAGGTGTAAAGTGACACCAGTCTACTTGGGCCCTGAACAAGTATGCACAGTCGGATAAACATGCGCCAAGCAGCAACAGCTGAGCATGCCTGCTGATTTGTTTCCCTGAATTAGCAATGAACAAAACCAAAGGGACATTCCAATTCCATGCTGATTTGAAGTTAAAGTAAAACTGCTTGACGGGTAACTGTAAACTATTTCAACAATTTCACTCCTTTAATCAACAGTCTTAATTAAACAAGAAAAAGAGAGATTAGGATGCTTGAATAATAATAGAAATATAGCATCCTGACGATAACGCAGCACTCCACATTCCACCACTCACCCATAGCCCCAATTGCGCAGGCGCGCCTCGTTTCCCCACTTCCCCAACACTCCCTCCCCCGCCTCTTCACCCTCTCTCCCTCCTCTCCTCCATCACTCTGCACCCCCTCCCTCACCTCTCCCCTACCATCGGTCACTCCTCACCCTCAGTCACCCCCTCCATAACCCCTCTCCCCTCCCTACCCCCTGACCCGTTGGGCCCCGTTCCCCCAATGCAATATTCCACCACTCACCCGTTCCCACAACGCAGCCCATTTCCATCTCTCACCCGTTCCGCCAACGCAATATTCCACCACTCACCAATAGGCACCAACTGCGCAGGCGTGGCTCATTTCCCCTCATCCCCCAACACTCCCCCCTCCTCTTTACCCTCCCTCTTCTCACCCCTCTCCTCCTCCACTCACCTCCCTCAATTTTAAATGGTGTCTCTAAATGGTGTAGTTGGGGAAAGGGGAAGTACAACGGGATCTGGGGGTCCTTGTTCATCAGTCAATGAAAGTAAGCTTGCAGGTACAGCAGGCAGTAAAGAGAGCGAATGGCATGTTGGCCTTAATAACAAGAGGAGTTGAGTATAGGAGCAAAGAGGTCCTTCTGCAGTTGTACAGGGCCCCAGTAAGACCACACCTGGAGTATTTTGTGCAGTTTTGGTCCCCTAATTTGAGGAAGGACATTCTTGCAATTGAGGGAGGGCAACGTAGGTTTACAAGGTTAATTCCCGGGATGGCTGGACTGTCATATGCTGAGAGAATGGAGTGGCTGGGCTTGTATATTGGAATTTAGAAGGATGAGAGAGGATCTTATTGAAACATATAAGATTATTAAGGGTTTGGACACGCCAGAGGCAGAAAACATGTTCCCAATGTTGGGGGAGTCCAGAACTAGGGGCCACAGTTTAAGAATAAGGGGTAAGCCATTTAGGTGGAGATTAAAAAGAAGTTGTGAGTCTGTGGAATTCTCTGCCTCAGAGGGCGGTGGAGGCCGGTTCTCTGGATACTTTCAAGAGAGAGCTAGATAGGGCTCTTAAAGATAGTGGAATCAGGGGATATGGGGAGAAGGCAGGAATGGGGTACTGATTAGGGATGATCAGCCATGATCACATTGAATGGAAGTGCTGGCTCGAAGGGCTAAATGGCCTACTCCTGCACCTAATGTCTATTGTCTTTTCCTTACCCTCAGTCACTCCCTCCCTAATCCCCTTGATCCCATTGTGAGGTGGAAGTTGCTGTTTATGTGAACAGGATCCCATTGTGATATCATTGAGGGGTGGAGCTCTGCTGATGAGGCAGTTTATGTAAATGAGATCCCATTGTGAAGTCATAGTTGCTAACTGCCACTGCAACTTCAAATGATTTTTCTCAAACTGGATTTTGTAAAGTTGAAAATGTGAATAACTTGTAAAATATACCATCAATCTGAACGAAACTTGATACAACACACCACAGGACAACGGTGAGTAAGGTGGTACAAAAATTCTAGCACTATCGTGTAATGTTTTGGCATAATTCCGGGCATCAGGGCATAACTCACCTGCAGACATGCAGACTCACAAACAAACAAGATGAGAGTTTTAGTAATATATACTAGACGAAGTGGGACCTGTTGGGTCCCAGTCACATGGGAGGCCTGGTCCCCCAACACACCCCACTCCCCAATGCAATATTCCAACACTCACCAGTTCCCCCAATGCAACCCGTTCCGCCAAACAAATATTCCACCACTCACCCATAGCCCCTAACTGCGCAAGGGCGGCCCATTTCCCCTCATCCCCCCACGCACCCCCCCCCCCCCACTTCCTATTCATGTGTTGGAGGGGAGGAGGGTGTGCGGTGGGAGGTGAGGAGGGGAGTGGCAGTGTGTGTGGGCAGAGGAGTGGAGGTGGGCGGGGGAGAGCATGGTGTGGGGAAGAGGAGTGGGGAAAGGGGAGTGTGTGGCGGGGGGGGGGGGGGTGGTGGAGTGTGGGATGGCAGGGGAGGTATGTATGTTGTTGTGTCTTTTGTTGTGTTCTTCAGGCGGGAGCCGTCGAGGGCCGGTGGGGAGCATTCTGCACCCGGGGGAGGGGGGCCGGCTTCAGGTGGGGCCTGTCGGGGGCCAGTGGGGGCAGCGCTGCCATGGCCTAGCGCTGTAAGACCCTTCCCCCCCCCCCCTGGCCCCCGGCAGCCCCCTCGTGACGCCGTCCCCTTCCCCCACTGCAGGATTCTCCCCCCACGACCACGCCTGGAGTCATCCTATCCCCAGCTGCAGGACGCTCCCCCGCCTGAAACTCTCCCCATGGGAGAGGGGTGTGTGTGGGGTAAGGGGGGCGTGGGGGCGGGGGACATGTGGGGGGGAGCGTGGCGGAGGGGAGGCTGGTGGAGGGCGGAGGGGTATGTGGGGGAGGTGGATTATGGGGGTTGTGCTGGGGGGTGTGGGGAGTGGGGGAGGGGTTGGGCAGTGTGGGGAGGGGTGGTGAAGGGGGGTGTATGTGGGGAGGGGTGGGGGAGGGGGGGTGTGGGGGATGGAGAGGGGTGTGTGGGTGGGTGGGGGGGGGGTTGTGGTCGCCGCACTCTGCACTCTGCTCACCCACACATGCTGCTCTCTCCGCACGCTGTTCCCCCAGCACAACAGCTGTAGCGTTCTGTAGCCAGAGGACGGGGACAGGGGGGAGGGAGTGTGTGGGGGGAGGGGGAGGTGTGGGGGAGGGGGGGTGTAGGGGTAGGGGGTGTATGTGAGGGGGGGGATGTAGGGGATGTGGGGGGGAGGGGTGTAGGAGAGAGGGGTTGTAGTGGAGGGGGGGGGGGGGGGTGTGGGCTCACCAATTCCCTGCCCTGGCTCTGACCACACCCCTGGCTCCAGGACCCGGCTCTGGACTCACTAAGCTGCTCCTGTCCACAGCGCCTGTCGCGCTTACAGCCCCCACCCGCGAACACAGCCCGCCCCCGCCCGCGGAGCACTGCCCACACTCCGTTGCTTCAGCTTTATTCTCGGCGGCTTCTGGAGGGGCGGCTTCTGGAGGGGCGGCTTCTGGACACGCTCACGGACTTGTGTTGGGGGGGGGGGGTGGGGTGGGGGGGGGGGGGGGGGGGGGGGGGGGGGTGGTGTGGGGGGGGGGGTGGGGTGGTGTGAGGCGGGGACTCCATTCAGCGGCCACCGAACACGACATCACACAACAACTCCCGACACTGCACTGCGACTTTCCCAACTCCACAGCGACTTTCCCGACTCCACAAAGTGGCTTACCCGACACCACACAGCACCTCCCGACTCCACGAAGTACCTACCTACTCCACACAGCGACTTTCCCAATTCCACACAGCGACTTTCCCGACTCCACACAGCGACTTTCCAGACTCCACTTTTGAGGACTCAATCAGCACTTGTGGACTCATCCCTGCCTCCGGGACTTTATTCTCCAGTGGGTGCCGGAAGGGGTGTTACCTTCATGGTGACTGACAGGCGAGGAGACCAATCTGCATTACTTTTGTATAATTCCACCGATCGGAACAAAAACTGGTGTGCTTGGAGGAGAGAACGGTGAGTGAGGTGGCAAAAAATCCTAGCGATAAAGGGTATCGTTTTGCGCAAATTTAAAAAAAAATGCAACCCAGAATTAGTCAAGATAGAGTTTTAGTAATAGTATGGATAGATAGAAGATAGATAGATAAATAGGTAGATAGATAGATATAGATAGATACCAGACCAACTGTCACACGGGAGGCCTGGTCCTCCAATGCAACCAATTCCTCACGAAGCAATATCCCACCACTCACCCATAGCCCCCACGGGAGGCCTGGTACCCCAACACCACCTGTTCCCCAACACAATATTACACCACTCACTCGTTCCCCCAACTCACGCATTATTGTAACGTCAGCAGCTGGGCAGCGGTCAGATTGATTAAAAAAAAGGTCAGATTAGTCAACAATTCTAATTATAAAGTCAGTAAAATAATGTACCAAAGGTACAGAGTAGTGGATCTCTAAACTCACAGGGAAAATCTCTACTGAAATATGTCGAAATGTCTTTGTTTCGGCATCTGGTTTTCGAGGAGATACGTTTCACATGCTGAATGACACCCACACACAGTTTTAAAAGTATACTAGACCAAGTGCAGACCCATTGGGTCTGTTCCCCCGATGCGCGTTTGCGGGAGGGGGGGGAGGAGGGGGGAGTCGAGAGAGGGGAGGAGGGAGAGGAGGAAAAGGGGGGCTGAGAGGGGGTGGAAGGGAAGGGGGGGAGAGGGGGTGGGAAGGGAGGGGTAGAGGACAGGGGAAGGGAGGGGGGAGGAGGGAGGGAAGGCTCTAGGGGAGGGGGGGTGGAGGGAAGGGAAGGGAGGGGAGGGGAGAGTGGGGAGGGGGTTTAGAGGAGGGAGTGTGTGACGGGTAGAGAGCAAAGATCCTATAGTGGTATAGGATCTTTGGTGGAGAGGAGAGGGGAGAGAGGGAGGAAGGAGAGGGGTGGAGGTGAGAAGAGGAGGGGGGGGGAAAGAGAGAGAGAGAGAAGCGGCTTCTGATTCTGGAAACCCACAGCTGGAATGAGCGCGCAGGCGGACGGGGCTTCGCCGACAGTGAGAAGGTTCAACGTGTGAGGCGCCGCTGCGCTGAGATCCTAAACACAGATCCTATAGCAGAACGGAGCTGTAGAATCTTTTCTGCAGAACTTTTTCGATCTTTCTGCACCCACAGCGGCTGGGGGGGAGGGGCCAGGAGGCAGGTGGGCCTGGATTGGTGGGCATGTGGGCATTGTTTCAAAGGCAAAAAAACCCACACACACACATTTAAAAGTATACTAGACCAAGTGCAGACCCGCTGGGTCTGTTCCTGCAACGCGCGGTTACGAGGGGAGGGGGCAGCCTGAGGCGTCACACACACGCTAACCAACCTCTCACATACACTAACCACCCCTCACACACACTAACCACCCCTCACACACACACACACTAACCACCCCTATTGATATTATATTAAGAAAGGAGGGAGGAGAGGGGTAGGGCCGCCCAGCAGCCGTCGGCCTCAGAGTGAGCCTCAGCTCCATGGCCTCGCATCCTCGGCGCATCAGATCCCGAGTGAGTTTTAAAATTTAATACTTTTTATTATTTTATACAATTTTTTAACAAAACAGAACAAAACAAACAAAATAAATAAATAAATAAAAACTGAAAAAGACAACAGGGAAAAAAAAGGAAGGAAAAAAAAAATGTTTTAATGTAAATGCAATTTGGAATTCCATTGTGACAATATACGCTGCTAATGGGCAATGCTGATGGAAGTGATATTTGTCAAAGTGGTTTTTGTAAACTTTAAAATGTGAAAAAATTGTAAAATATACCATCAATATGAACACAACCTGGTACAGCACATCACAGGACAATGGTGAGTAAGATGGGTCAAAAATTGTCGCGCTATTCTGTACCATTTTTGCACAATTTCAGGATTACACTCATCACTGACATGCATACAAATAAGTTGAGAGTTTTAATAATATACTAGACCAAGTGGGACCCATTTGGCCCCGTTCCCCCAATGCAATATTCCACCACTCACCTGATCCCCCAACACAACCCATTGCCACCACTCACCCATTCCCCCAACGTAACCCGTTCCCCCAATGCAATATTCCACCCCTCACCCATAGCCCCCAACTGCTCAGGCGCAGCTCATTTCCCCTGACCCCTCAACACTGCCTCCCCACCTCTTCACCCTCCCTCTTCAGGGCTCTCACTTAACTTTTTTTCCCTGTTGCCAGCCGGGCAACCTAGGCAGTTTTTTAGGTTGCCAAATGACAGTTTAGGTGGTCATTTAAGATGGCTTGCATGACGCGTGCGATAATGTGCTCGGACGAAGTGTGTAGTTACCAGTTGGAATTATGCACAATGAAGCATTCACATATTATTTCTGCTTCAAATAAAGTCAAACTAAACATATTCACCAATCAAGACATGATATGTACCACAATGACATGCAGCAAAATTATAATACAGTATGTCAACTCTTTTTACACGTTGCAATTGTTGCAATTTCTATTATTTCTTTCCACTTCCAAACAAAAATGTGGTGGATTATTCAGCGTATGATCAACCTGTGTCAATAAATCCTGGACCATGGTAACATATATGCTTAACCATGAACACTACAGATTGATGCATGCATGTTTTCTGTGAAGGACCGAAAATTACCATGACATGGCCATCGCATGGGTCGTTATTTCTATTGGTACAGAAACACTCTCGCTTCCCACATAATTTATCCACAACAAAATATTCAGGTTGCAAGGAAATATCAAAACTACATTTTATGATAAAAGCTATTAAAACCGACTATACCCATCTGACAGGTTAAACATCACACTAACTGACAAGAGATTGTCAAAGGACATAACTGCAGCAAATGTTCTTTTGGTAATATGTTTAAAGGTGTCAAAACGCCACATTACCGGACATTCAGATTAGATGTATGTGTTAGGAACAGCAATGAAGATACCCAGTTTGTACGCACCCGATTTAAAAAAAGTTATTGATAAACGCTGTTTCCATCATTCCCACTTCAGAATTAATGGTAAAATTTTAACTGAAATATCTCCTGACCAAATTTGTGATGTATATGACTGACTGTAAAAGTAAAATCTGGATAAATCCAATGTATAGTTGTGAATGTTTTCATTAAATAACTACTGTACTGATACTCCATATTAAGAGCATTGATTTGCCGTTAAAATGAATTTGTTAATAACGTATCAACGGTAGCAGTGACAATCGAACACTGCGGTTTTAATGTTTCACGTGTTCACAATTTTATTCATCCATCTTTATGGATTAAAAACAAATAATAACATTGGGAATTAAAACACATTTTTTGGGGGGGGGGGGGGGTTTGAGAAGGCAATCGGTGCAGAATGGATGGATTGAGGCTGGGGAATTAGTGAGTGTTGGTTGGAGTAGATAAAATTGTGAGGGAAGAGCGCGGGGGATGTCAGGGGGGTTGATGGGGGGGGGGGGATCAGTACGGGATAGACGGGGGGGGGGGGGGGATCTGTGCAGGATGGATTTGGGGAAATCAGTGCAGGGTGGATAGGGGGGGGGAATGGGGGGCGCGGGATCAGTACAGGATGAATGGGGGGGGGGGGGGGGGGGGGAATCAGTACAGGATGGACGAGGTAGACAAAAATGCTGGAGAAACTCAGCGGGTTAGGCAGCATCTATGGAGCGAAAGAAATGGGCAACGTTTCGGGCCAAGACCCTTCTTCAGACTGATCCTCCCCATTCTTTTTGAATGGGGGGGGATCAGTACAGGATGAATGGGGGAGGTCATTACAGTGTGTACAGTGTGTATAGTACAGTACAGTAACCTGGATGCAACATAACTTCCTCAAACTCAACAGCGATAAGACAGAATTCCTCCTCATAGGCTCCAAAGCCACACTCAGCAAAATCAATAACCCCACTCTCACCATCAACGGCACCACTGTCTCCCCATCTCCCCAGGCCCGCAACCTTGGCGTGATCTTTGATTCCACCCTCTCCATTGAGCCTCACATCCGCCATGTCATTAAAACCTCCTTCTTTCATCTCTGCAACATCGCCAAACTCAGACCCTCTCTCACACCTCCCGCTGCTGAAAGACTCATCGATGCCTTCATCTCCTCCCGACTGGACTATTGCAACTCACTTCTCCTTGGCATCAGCTCCACCTACATCAACCAACTCCAACTGGTCCAGAACGCAGCCGCCCGACTCATCACCCACACCAAATCCTGGCATCACATCACTCCAGTCCTCAAACAACTTCACTGGCTTCCCATCTACCACCGGATCACCTACAAAATCCTGGTCCTCACCTACAAAGCCCTCCACCATCTGGCCCCCCCATATCTCACTGACCTCCTCTCCCCCTACCAACCCTCATGGTTCCTCAGATCCACATCAGCCGGTCTCCTCTCCATCCACAAATCCAACCTCCGCAGTTTTGGGGACAGAGCCTTCTCCAGGGCAGCTCCCAGGCTCTGGCACCCTCCCCCAACTGATCCGCAATTCCGTGTCCCTCACCATCTTCCAGTCCCGCCTCAGGACCCATCTCTTCACCTCTGCCTATCCTTAGCCCCATGTATCCCCCCCTTTTCATCTGTGCATTAATTGCCTCATATTGTGTTTTGAATTCTGTCTTTACTTTGTGTACTAGTCATGTCTCTACTATTTATTTCATTCCCCTTACATGTTTTTCCTCTACCTGCTAAATTTTGGTAAGGTGTCCTTGAGACTCTTGAAAGGCGCCCATAAATAAAATGTATTATTATTATTATTAGTGTGGATTGGAGGGTCTGTGCAGGATGAATGGGGGAGGTCAGTACAGTGTGGATTGGAGGGTCTGTGCAGGATGAATGGGGGTTTCACTACGATGGATGGGGGATCGGTGCAGGATAAATAGAGGGGCGGTCATTACGTGATGAATGGGGAGGATCAGTACAGGATGGATGGGGTGGCAGGTGAATCAATGTGAGGTGGATGGGGAGATCAGTGCAGGATGAATAGATGGGAGGGGGGGGTAGATGGGGAGGGGAGCACAGGGGATGTCAGTGAGGACTGAATAGAGGTAGGAATGGGGATCGGTGTGGGGTTGAGAGGAGGGGTCCCAGGACAGAGACAGAGACAGAGAGACAGAGAGACAGAGAGAGAGAGAGAGAGAGAGAGAGAGAGAGAGAAGGACAGAGATAGAGGGAGGGAGGGAGAGGGGGAGAGGGGGAGAGAGGGACAGAGGGACAGAGGGACAGAGGGACAGAGGAGGTGGGGAGGAAGGAAGGTCAGCGCTCCTCAGACAACACCGGCATCATTGCCCCGTTGCCTTGGCCGTCCCTGTCCGCTGCCAAAGGGGAAGGCAGTTGGGATCTCCTTGCCACTGCCTGCCCTCCTCCGTCAACCAACAGCAAGGTGTGGGGCCATGCGGTGCAGATGCTTCAGATGGCAGAAGGGGGCCTCCCGCGCTCGCTCGCTCCCTCCTCCTCCCGGCCTCGGCGTGCGGGAGGGTTTGTTTTGAAAGCGCCATTGGCAGAGTGGCAGGAAGCGGCCGCTATCAGGGCGGGCGGAGTGCGGGCGGAGGAGATGGAGTCGCTGTCGCTGCTGCCGTGCGGGGCCCGTCATTCGCTCTGACCCTCCATCACGCCACACTTAGCATCTTTCCCACGCATTACAGCCGTCGCCGACAGAAAACGTCATGTTCCTTTTCTCCAGAGATGCTGCATGACCCGCTGAGTTACTCCAGTTTTTTGTGTCTGTCTTCGGTATAAACCAGTATCCCCGTGTCAAGCCGGGCAAAATGACTCGCCGTTTAGGTTGCCCGGCGGCACTTTGGGTGGTCATTGGCACCCGGGCAACTGCTAATTTCGAGCCCTGCTCTTCTCTCCCCTGCCCTCCTCCCCTTTTCCACTCCCTCCCTCCCTCCCTCTCCTTTCCCCTATCTTCAGTCACTCCCTACCCTCAGTCACTCCCTCCCACCCTCCATAACCCTCTTCCCCCCCTATCCCCTGACCCATTGAGTCCCGTTCCCCCAGCGCAATATTCCACCACTCACCCATAGCCTCCAACTGCGCAGGCGCGGCTCATACGCTCCCTCCCCCTCCTCATCACCCTCCCTGTTCTCTCCTCTCCTCTACTCCCTCACCTCTCCCACCCTCTCCTTTTCCCTACCCTCAGTCACTCCCTCTCTCACCTCTCCCCTATCGCACTCCCCCACTAAACACAATGTTTAAATAACATTTCTTCTCCTCCTCCACTCCCTCCCTCTCCTTACAACAATGTAACAAATCTCTCATTGCTCTGGGTGGAACTGTTGATTGGCAGCTTATGTAAATGAGATCCCAATGTAATGTCATTGTCGGGTGGAGCACTGTTCACGGGCAGCTTATGAAAATTAGATCCCATTGTGACATCCTAGCTGCAAACTGCCAGCATCTGCCACCATCTGCCATTGTAGTGTTCAAGTCATTCCTTCTCAAACAGGATTTGGTAAAGTTGAAAATTAGAAAAATTTATAAAATATAACATTAATGTGAACGAAACTTGATATAAACCACCACAGGACAATTGTAAGGTGGTGCAAATATTTTAGCGCTATCGTGTACTGTTTTGGCGTTGTTCCGGGAGCACATTTACAGACACGTTCACACACTAACATCGAAACAAACAAGATGAAAGTTTTAGTAATATATAGATAGACAGATAGATGTGTTAACTCCAAAGTGATGGGCTAGAGTGGTTGCCATGGACACAGGGAACAGAGAACAGAGATAATTGGGTAGTGGAGTGAACATATGTCGACCAGACATTGTCAGAAATTGGTTCCTCTGTGAAATTAGTCTTCTTCTGTCAGCTATAAAAAGTGTGATTCTAAGGATAAGCCAGATGATTCTGGCAGCTCTGAGGGGATGGAATCTGTAATTCCACTCTGTTGCAGGGCTCCATGTGTGCCGTAATAAAGAGCGTTTATTTGTGGGATTCTCCTGCATTTAGCCAAGAATTGTTGCTTTGAGATAATCAGTCCCTGCATTGGATTGCTGTCCTCATTCATTTAATGGAAAATCTCAGTCA
This sequence comes from Leucoraja erinaceus, assembly GCF_028641065.1. Classification (NCBI taxonomy): domain Eukaryota; kingdom Metazoa; phylum Chordata; class Chondrichthyes; order Rajiformes; family Rajidae; genus Leucoraja; species Leucoraja erinaceus. The sequence goes on along the minus strand of NC_073377.1, from coordinate 104,530,074 downwards.
GGAGATTAGTAAAAGAAATGTAAGTTGTGTACTTTTTTTCAATTTGCTTTTATTTTAATATTTGTCATTATTTTTTAGTATTTTATTATTAACAATAAGTTTTATCAGTCGCTGAATATGACAGGCATTTTAAATGTTTTAATTTGAGAAAATCACTGCTTTGTCAGAAACCAAAACTCTGATCTTTTTGCCTCAGTAGTACACCACCTGAGACCGCAATATTTCCCCCACATATCCCCTGGGTGCAGAACACTGGTTTAATTAGCTTTCCACATCTGGCAGAACTAAACTCTTGTATGGCTTGATTGTGCTCAGTACACATGACAATAATAAACCAATGCCAATACCAATTGCCATCATACTGGATCTGCAGGTGGTGAACAAGACACGGAGTCAGATAGAGAGGGAAGCTCAAAACATATGCAAGGAAATTGAACACAAAGTAATGAATCAAAAATTGCCAATTTACAGACAAAATTGTCTTTTGGTTCCCAGAGATGGACAACAGGTGGAAGAAATGTTACTACTCCGATCCAGATTTTGGCAGTCTGCAATAAATCATATTGATGCAGTTCAGAATAAAAAGCTTCAATCTTTTCCTACTTTGGTTTTACTACCATCATTAATATCATGCTGAGGACAATAATTGCATTGATTCTTCACACAGAAAAAACATTTATTTTTCCAGCTCCATCATAGGCATCCAAATGATGGCATCTTCCACAACAGTACTTCCGAAACATTCGAATTAAACCTTCAACTTAAACCAGCATCTGCAGTTCTTTCCAACAATACCTTTGATTTAAACCAGCATCTGCAGTTCTTTCCTACAATATCTTTGATTTAAACCAGCATCTGCAGTTCTTTCCTACAAATACCTTTGATTTAAGCCGAAACCCTTCTTCAGACCGAACTGGGCTTCTGCTCCCACAAAGGTCAACTCTCACCACACAGTTGGCCAATGAAAGCGGCGGAATAGAAGAGATTAGCCAATGGACACTACTATGCGCGATTGAATGGGACATTTGAGCAAATCGCGACACTGTCTTTGATGCCGTTTGTAGGAAGGAACTGCAGATACTGGTCTAACAGAACTTAGGCACAAAGTGCTGGAATAACACAGTGGGCCAGGCAGCATCTCTGGAGAGCATGGATAGGCGACGTTTCGAGTTGGAACCCTTCTTCACACTCAGTCAGACCCACTGAGTTACTCCAGCATTTTGTGTCCATCCTCAATGTTCACATGTGCGGGAAGGAACTACAGATGTTGGTTTACACCGACGATAGACACAGAATGCTGGAGTAACTCAGCAGGTCAGGCAGCATCTCTGGAGAACATGGATCTCTGGAAACAATGTCCTCTGGAGATGCTGTCCTATCTGCTGAGTTACTCCAGCGCTTTATGCCTGAGAGGGAAAGAGAACTTGCAATCATTTCCATCATCAGTGCCAGACACCTGCCCGACTCCAATCTGGGCCGCACAGGCAGGGAAGGATAAGCGGGACCGGCAGCAGACAGGCTGATGGTGTGGAGAGGAGAGGAGAGGAGGTAACATAATTTGTATGACTTTGCAAAATCAGGAAATGTTATGATTATTTCTTGACCATTTTTCCAACTGCAAACAAAAAAAAATAACACTTGAAATTATAACACATTTAAAAGTGGGGGGATAGGGGATATAACCCCCCACTTTTTGAGGTGGGGGGTGGCCTGTCTTATTATTTCCTTCAGTTTTTGGAGGTCGAGCAATAACAAAAATAATAATCACCTGCTCTTACATCTCATGTAGGCCCTACATTATCTTAAAAATACTTAAAATGAAAAATATTGAAATCATATTTCTACAATGCACTAAAACAATTTTAATACATCAAATTTCAAAAGAGTCTCTAAAGTGGGAGAGGGGGGGGGGTTGACCCCCTTCCACACCCTCCCCCGCTCGGTCACTCCACTCCCTTACCGGATACCCCTGAGGCCGGTGGTCAGTGATCTCTCAGCCCCCCCACTTTCAAAAACGCTCCACGGCCCGTGTTACTCCAGCATTTTGTGTCTACCTTCCGAAACGTTATCCTTTTTCCAAACTATGGCTCCTCTCTGCAAGATATAAGTTTGATTTTTTGGTTTGAGAAGGCGGTATGAGAAGGGAAGTGGGTCTTGGTAGATATATAAGAATGAACCAGAGAGTCAGAGGGGCAATGGTACACAAAATGCTGGAGAAACTCAGCGGGTGCAGCAGCATCTATGGAGCGAAAAAAAATAGGCGACGTTTCACTTGAGCGGGGGGGGGGGGGGGGGGGGGGGGGGGGGGGGGGGGGGGGGGGAGAAGGAAGGAAAAGGGGAGGAGGTGGAGCCCGAGGGCGGGCGGATAGGAGGGTGGGAGGAGACAGCTAGAGGGTTAAGGAAGGGGAGGAGACAGCAAGGGCTAGCAAAATTGGGAGAAGTCAATGTTAATGCCATCCGGACGCAAGGTCCCCAGGCGGAATATGAGGTGCTGTTCCTCCAATTTCCGCTGTTGCTCACTCTGGCAATGGAGGAGACCCAGGACAGAGAGGTCGGATTGGGAATGGGAGGGGGAGTTGAAGTGCTGAGCCACAGGGAGGTCAGGGTGGTTATTGCGGAGTGAACGGAGGTGTTCGGCGAAACGATCGCCAAGCCTACGCTTGGTCTCCCCGAAGTAAATCAGCTGACACCTAGAGCAGCGGATGCAGTAGATGAAACATTGGAAGAGATGCAGGTGAACTTTTGTCACACCTGGAACGATTGCTTGGTCTCTGAATGGAGTCGGGGGGGAGGTGAAGGGACAGGGTTGCACCCCCTTGCACACCAACGGAAAGTACCCGGGGAGGGGGTGGTGCGGGAGGGAAGGGAAGAATTGACAAGGGAGTTGCGGAGGGAGCGGTCTTTGCAGAAGGGGTTGCTCCGGAGACAGTCAGAGGGGAAATGGTGCCTTTGGAATGCAGATTGGGCAGGCATGGAATAATCCACCTGTTGAGAGCAGAATTGGGTGCCAAAACTGTGGATGCCTTCCGGAGGTGGCAAATACCTTCCATAAGTGTCGCTGAGGATGAACAGCGAGGTCAGGCTACTGCTGAAAGCACGGGACACCGCTTTCAGGTCAGGCGATGCTCGAGCCTACAGTTCATCCAGGGCCTAACCTGAAGAGGGGGCAGGAAGGCCAAGCACTGCCATAAGCTCAGGATTTGAGGAGCACTTCAACAACAACTCCGACCCCGACGAATGTGGCAAGCATCCAGGCCATCACGGACTACAGTCCAACATCATACATCCAGCGACGCCTTTCCTTGAGGAGCTTAACCACTTCTATGGCGCTTCGACAGGGACAATCTAGAGACAGCCATCAAGGCTGTGCTACCTGCCGATCACCAACCCCTCACATCTCACCCCTACGGACGTGTACGTGGCAATGAGTAGGACTAATGCACGTAAGGCTGGAGAAACGGCATCCCCGGGGGCGTGCTCAGGGAGTGCGGCGCAGCTGAACAGAGTCTGGATGACATCTTCAGGAACTTGCCACAAGCAGTTGTCCCCACTTGCCTTAAAGGACCTCCATCGTGCCGGGCCAAAACACTCCACTGCGGAAAGACTCAACGACTTCCGCCCAGGCACTTACCCCCAGCATCACCAAGTGCTTCGAGAGGGGGGTCCTGGCACACCTCAAAGCTGGCCTAAGCTGCCTACCCCCCACACTGGATCCCTATCAGTTTGCCTACCGCAAGAACAGGAGTACGGAGGATGCCATCTCAACGGCCACTTCACTCCGTCCCACCTTGACAACAGAGGACACTTATGTAAGAATGGTCATCGATTACAGCTCAGCATTCAACACCATTATTCCATCAAAAGATCCCCTCGGTAATCTGGGAATGATCTGCAACTGGATGCTGGTTCCTCCAACCCCCCGCTGTGAGGTTAGACAAGCACACCTCTCAACCCTCAATGAACACCGGCGTTCCTCAGGGCTGTGTGCTGAGGTCCTCTACTCCCTCTTCACCTATGACTGCACACCTGTACATGGTACTAACACCATCATCAAGTATGCAGATGATACAACGGTGATTGGCCTCATCAGCAACGATGAGCTGGCCTACAGGGAGGAGGTCCAGCACTTAGCAGCATGGTGCGCTGACAACAACCTGGCCCTTAACTCCAAGAAGACCAAGGAGCTCATTGTAGACTTCAGGAAGTCCAGAGGTGGCACGCACACCCCCATCCACATTAACGGGACGGAGGTGGAACGTGTTTCTAGCTTCAGGTTCCTGGGAGTCAACATCTCCGATGACCTCTCTTGGACCCACAATACCTCTACTCTGATCAAGAAGGCTCATCAGCGTCTCTTCTTCCTGAGGAGACTGAAGAAGGTCCATCTGTCTCCTCAGATCCTGGTGAAATTCTACCGCTGCACCATCGAGAGCATCCTTACCAACTGCATCACAGTATGGTATGGCAACTGCTCTGTCTCCGACCGGAAGGCACTGCAGAGGGTGGTGAAAATTGCCCAACACATCACCGGTTCCATGCTCCCCTCCATTGAGTCTGTCCAAAGCAAGCGCTGTCTGCGGAGGGTGCTCAGCATCGCCAAGGACTGCTCTCACCCCAACCATGGACTGTTTACCCTCCTACCATCCGGGAGGCGCTACAGGTCTCTCCGTTGCCGAACCAGCAGGTCAAGGAACAGCTTCTTTCCTTTGGAATGCTCTATTGGGCACGGCATGACTGAATAACCCCCCCCCCCCTGTTGAGAGCAGATTATTTATTTTTGCCAAAACTGTGGATGCCTTCAAGGGAGATGCTGCTCGTGGCAACTACCTTCCATAATCTGAATCGAATCTGAGAAACAGAGGCCGTCGCCTCGCGAGTTGGAGGCAGAGCCTTGCGGGCCGGAGCCCAGGCCTCACGTGCCAGGCCTTGCGAGTCGACGAAGCCGGCGGCTATCGGTGCCTGTGTCGGCACCACAGAGGCGTCCGGAGACGACCCAGCAGCGTTAATGGAGAGGTTGGTGTGGCGGTCAATGGCGATGACTGATGGACGAGGACGGCCACCTGCAAGTGGGGACACCGCTGCAGAGGGAAGGAACAAAGGAGATCCCAGTGTGGGGGGGATCGTCGTGAGAGAAGAGAAAAGGCAATGGTGACCCGATGTGGGAGGGAGTAGATCAAGGGATAATGGAGGACCCGGCATGAGGGGTGGGGGGGGGGGGGGGGGGGGGGGGGGTGACGCCATGAGGGAGGGGAGGGGGGTAAGAACAAAGAGGGAACTGGCACCAGGGGGAATTTGTAACTTTGTAAGTGCCCTTTATGGGCGACTATTCAATACCTTGGGTATGCAAGCAAATAATGTCATGGTGACTTGTCACATGTGACAATAAAGTATTCAATTCAATTCAATAGTTTTTAAGAAGGAACTGCAGATGTTTGTTGGACATGATGGTTGGAGCAGTGGAAGTTGAGACTGGGGGAATCATTTTGTTGCTCTGGGTGAGGTATGGTAAAAGAGTAGATGAGAATAGAAGTGCGAGAATTGGAACAGATGCAGCTCCCCTTTTACTTCTTTCCTTTCCCGATCCAGGGAGGATCCAAATACTCCTCCTGGGGAAAGCAGTGTTTCACTGGTACTTTTACGTTTTTCCTCACTGCTCACAGCATGCTCTCCTCTATTCTAGAGAAACCAAAGGTAGGTTGGGTCTTGGCTTTTATTAATGCAGTAGTTATTAAAGTTTCCAATTAAATATGTTCAAGTTTATATGAAAGTCACATTTTGTCAAGATTGCACTTCTACAAGACCAAACAAAATTGAATTTAATTACATCAGTAAAATGCCTGACCACATAAACATCTTTCAACTTGTAAGCAAGTACAAATTACCCAAGATAACAATCCAGACAAATTATTTAGCAGGGAAAAGGAGTGACTGGACTGATGACAAGATATTTCCAAATTCTTGACCCTTGCAACCATTTGGTGTTTGTCTAACTTTTGCATTGCATTCGCTGAGGTTTACCTCCTCCTTCGTTATTATTTTAGCCACATTAGCTTTAGTACAGTTGACACTATCAATTTTTACCCCCTCCGAACACATCAGAGTGGAGAAAGAGAGCACGCCAGAGCTAAGTGCTGTTGATCCCGACTGCTTCTGCCGCTTGGTGTGCTCGCAAGTGAGGGGGGAAAACAGAGCAAGAACGAGAGGCGGTACATACCTAAAGCAGGAGCCACGGGGGAGGGGGCGGCACCCCGCCCTTGCAGCCCGGGGCAGGGCAGGGCAAGCACCACGTGACCGGACGCAAGCGCGAGTCAGGTGGTGGTTGTGTTATTGTGACGCAGGCAGGCCGTGCAAGGAACCTGTGCTGCTGTTGTCGAGGCGGTTGGTCACGGTCGCACAGCTTGAACCAGAGTCAAGTCAAGTCACCTGCGGGGCCCGGCGTTGGCAGCTTTTGGCGAAGTTTCTGCGAGTAGCCCTGCTGACCGAGCACGGCATCTCTTCACACACACCGTCATCAGCAGTAACAGCCGCCGCCCGGTTCGGGTACGAAAGGACATGAAGGATTGCGGAGGATAAACTTGTGGCCGCCGCTGCTCGAGACACCTGGGCGCGCGCGCGCGGCCGCCAACTGCCACCGGCCGCCGTTTGCAGCGTCTCGAGGCGGCGGGCGGGCGGGCAGGCGCGCGCTGCTCCGGGCCCCGGAGCGATGGCCTGGGTGAAGCTCTTCCTGAAGCCCGGGAGCAACCTGCGGAGCGGCTACCAGCCGGGCAGCATGCTGTCCATCGCGCCCACCAAAGGGTTGCTGAACGGGCCGGGCGAGAACAGCTGCTTCCTCAACAGTGCGGTGCAGGTAAGGTAGGGAAGGACGTGTGGGGTAACGCGCATTTCGCGGCTGCACCCATCGACCCCGACTGAATTTGGTCAATCCTAATTACTTGACTCGCCTCGCAGATTCACCTGTGTAGTTCTCCAATAAAGTTAGGGGGGTTTTAACGTATCAACGCTGCATCGAAAACTGATTTTATTTACCCCGGCTCCCGACGCAAAGAATGCGGTGACACTAATGACATGTTGGAGTGTTTGTTTACCTCTTTGAAACAATGTGTAAAATGTTAAAAGCCAATCCTAGTAAGAATCAGTGATGCGGATTTTTGTTATTGCCGATCGGATTTTGAGTTGGCGCCGTATTGTTTTGCTTCGTGTCAAACTTTCTTTCAAGCTATTTGCCAAACTAATCAAGCTTCGGTTCAAAAAATACTTGTATGGACAGTCTTTATATGTTTAGGAAGGGTGGGAGATAAATGCGACAGACCTAACGACGGTACAGCGTGTAAAAATTATAATTCCATAAAGAATCTTAGACACGAATTTTAAAATAACACGTAAATAACCAAATGGCATTGCCTGTACTCAAGACAGTGATAGATTTTATTCAAGGCTTCTGATTTTCTCTTGCTTTAAACTTTTTGCGTAATTTTTTATGAGGTAGGTTAGGATATTGGGTTTACGCCCTTAAGTTACAAATGTACCTTTTCGTAGCTGTGTACCTTTACATATCTCCCTTCCCTCCACCCTGACTGTCAGTCTGAAGAAGGGTCTCAACCTGAAAAGTCATTTATTCTCCAGAGCTGCTGTCTGACCTGCTGAGTTACTCCAACGTTTTCTGTCTATCTGTTCAATTGGCTGAATCTGGCGGTATGTTCTTTCAGGCTTTTGTCATCTTGGCCTGATGGGAGAGGGGAAAAAGAGAGAATGAGTGTGGTACAAGTGGTCCTGGATTATGTTGGCTACTTTCCCGAGGTGGTGTAAAGGGTAGATGGTGTTGATTGAGGGATGGGGTGGGTGGTTTGCATGATGGACTGGGTTGCATCCACAATTCTCAGCAATATCTTTCGATCTTGGACAGAGCAGTTGCCAAGCCAAGTTGTGTTGCATCTTGATAGGATGTTTTTATGATACATTGTAAAATTTGAGCAATATTTCTATTAATCTGTATATATTATGAGCTGCGAATATTAATGACAATTTGTTCAGTGACTAAAGAACTGCTGTCTCTTCCTACCATTCTCCTTGGATTGAGACGTACTCCCACTTTGTTTTGTGGGTTCTTTTGTGACCAATATGAAAACTACAAACTCTTCCACCGTCGTGACAAGGTCAAGGGCTGGGTAGTTGTTGTGAAGTGGTTCACCACACAGAACACATGCGACCTAAAGAATCACTCCCTAACTTCCACCAACATGTCTCCTGCTGCACCAGAGGACCAAACACCCTCGACCAATGCTACACCACCATCAAGAATGCCTATCGCTCCATCCCTCGCCCTCACTTCGGTACATCCGACCATAGGCTGCTTCTTACTCCCTACAGGCAACAATTGAAGAGCGCACCCCCAGAGGTGAGGACAGTACAGAGCTGGTCAGGGGGGGGGGGGGGGGGGGGGGGGGCAGAGGAACTACTCCAGGACTGTTTGGAGTCTGTAGACTGGGCAATGTTCAAGGACTCGGCAACGGACTTGAACGAATACGCCACAGTCGTTACAGACTTCATTAAGAAATGTGTGGAGGACTGCATCCCTACAAAAACCTTCCGAGCGTTTCCCAATCAGAAACCTTGAATGAACTTTGAAATCCGCACTCTTCTGAAGACCAGACACTGGGCATTAATGTCTGATGATACAGTGGTCTACAAGAAGTACAGATATGACCTTGGTAAGGCCATCAAAAAGGCCAAATGGGACCTGCTCCAAACTGGAGGATGAGGCAGATGTTCGGCAGCTGTGGCGGGGCCTGAATGCAATCACCTCCTACAAGGCAAAATTAGGAGGCAGCTCGAATGTCGACGAAACATCACTCCCTGATGAGCTCAATGCGTTTTACGCAAGCTTTGATAGGGAGAACACCGATGTGCCTTCCCGAGCCCCCATTCGCTGTGATGGTGTTTCAGTCTCCGTCACAGAGGCCGAAGTCAGGAACTCCTTCAGAGGGGTGAACCCTCAAAAAGCGCCTGGACCTGATGGTATACCTGGTCGTGTTCTAAAAACTTGTGCGGACCAACTCGCTGGAGTTTTTACGGACATTTTCAAACTCTCACTTCTGAGGTCTGAGGTTCCCACCTGTTTCAGAAGGGCATCAATCATACCAGTGCCCAAGAAGAGCAAGGTGACATGCCTCAATGACTATCGACCTGTGGCACTAACGCCTGTGGAGATGAAGTGCTTTGAGAGGTTGATCATGGCGCAAATCAACTCCTACCGCAACAAAAACCTGGACCCACTGCAGTTCGCTTACCGCCACAACAGATCAACGGTGGATGCGATCTCGCTGGCTCTACACTCCGCTCTGGACCACTTGGACAACAAAAACTCAAATGTCAGGCTGTTATTCATTGATTACAGCTCGGCATTTAATACAATCATCCCCTCCAAGCTGGTTACCAAACTCACAGAACTGGGTCTCTGCGCATCCCTCTGCAATTGGATCCTCGACTTCCTCATTCTCAGACCACAGTCTGTTCGTATTGGTGGAAATGTGTCGGACTCGATAACAATCAGCACGGGAGCACCTCAAGGCTGCGTGCTCAGCCCCCTGCTGTACTCGCTCTATACTCATGAATGCGTAGCCGGGTATAGTTCGCTGACGACACCACTGTTGTGGGACGTATCACTGATGCGGATGAGTCCGAATATAGAAGAGAGATCGAGCAACTGTACATATGGTGCCAGTACAATAACCTGGCCCTCCACACCAGCAAAACCAAGGAACTGATTGTGGACTTTGGAAGGAGTAGGAATGGGACCCACGGTCCCGTTTATATCAACGGGTCGATGGTTGAAAGTGTCAAGAGCTTTAAATTCCAGGGAGTGCACATCTCTGAAGATCTTTCCTGGTCCGAGAACACTGATGCAGCTATTAAGAAAGTACATCAGCGCCTCTACTTCCTGAGAAGATTACGGAGAGTCGGTTTGTCAAGGAGGACTCTCTCTAACTTCTGCAGGTGCACAGTAGAGAGCATGCTGACCGGTTGCATCGTGGCTTGGTTCGGCAACTTGAGTGCCCTGGAGAGGAAAAGACCACAAAAAGTAGTAAACACTGCCCAGTCCATCATCGGCTCTGACCTCCCTTCCATCGAGGGGATCTATCACAGTCGCTGCCTCAAAAAGGCTGGCAGTGTCATCAAGGACCCACACCATCCTGGCCACACACTCGTCTCCCTTCTACCTTCAGGTGGAAGGTACATGAGCCTGAAGACTGCAACGACCAGGTTCAGGAATAGCTATTTCCCCACAGCCATCAGGCTATTAAACTTGGCTCGGACAAAACTGAACATTAATAGCCCATTATCTGTAATTTGCACTTCATCAGTTTATTTATTCATGTGTGCGTATATATTTATATAATGGTATATGGACACACTGCTCTGTTTTGTAGTCAATGCCTACTATGTTCTGTTGTGCTGAAACAAAGCAAGAATTTCATTGCCCTATCAGGGACACATGACAATAAACTCACTTGTACTTGAACTAAGCTTTTATATCCAATCTGAAATCTTGGTTTTCACATATTTGTTCCACAATTTCCTGCAGGTAGTAGTGAATTTCTTGAGATCTGTTTTAGCAACGAGATGGCTCCTGTGAGCCTCTTGTCAGGACGCATGGGGAGGAAGTTGATCTGTCTTCTGGATGCTGAATGTATCTATTGGCAATGCTTGTATATGCTTAAATAAAAACTGTAACAATGGCCACAAGCATAATCGAGGACTAGTCTCAACCTCTTCTTCCCTTTCCCACCAGGCAAGAAGTACAGCAGTTTTAAAACGCATACCTCCAGATTCAGGGCCAGTTGTATTCCAGCTATTATCTGGCAACCGGACCGTCCTCTCACGCCAACTAGGTCCTGACCTCCCAGCTACCCCATTGGAAATTCATGCGATAGGAGCAGAATTAGGCCATTCTACCCATTAAGTCTACTCTGCCAGTCAATCATGGCTGATGTGATATGATGTATGATACTATAGAACTTTATTTATCCCAGGAGGGAAATTGATCTATCTCTCCCTCCTAACCCCATTCTCCCTATAACCTATGACACTCATACTAATCAATGCTGCAAATATTGCAGGAAGGAGATAATTGGGACAGGGCAGCACAGCTTTGTCCGCAGCAAGTCATGCCTACCTAACTTTTTTGAGGACGCAATGAAGGTGATTGATGAGGGTAGGGTAATGGATGTTGTCGACATTGATTTTAGTAAGGCATTTAATAATTAATAATGTGTTGATCCAGAAGTTTAAAATTCATGAGGTACGTGATTTGGTTGTTCGGATTCAGAAATGATTCCACTACTATCCTGTCTTCTTCTGGCTCGAGATCTGTGAACAGTGTGTTCTATAGCGATTTGTTCTGCACCTTAATTTGTGATTATACTGTAAACGTATGTATCTGGAGATAAATATGCGGGTGCTGGAGAAGGTCCAGGAGGTTTACGAGAATGATCCGAGGAATGAGTGGGTTAACCTGGATGTGGAGATGATATTTCCACTAGTGGGAGAATCTAGGACCAGAGGTCATAGCCTCAGATTTAAAGGATGTTCCTTTAGGAAGGAGATGAGGAGGAATTTCTTTAGTCAGAGAGGTGGTGAATCGGTGAAATTCATTGCCGCAGCAGGCTGTGGAGGCCAAGTCTATGAATATTTTTAAGGCGGAGATAGATTCTTGATTGGTACGGGTGTCGAGGATTATGGGGAGAAGGCATGAGAATGAAGTTAAGATAGAATGATAGATCAACCATGCAATGAATGGTGGAGTGGACGATAGAAGTAATTCTGCTTCTATCACTTATGAACATAATACAACGTTGAAACTGGCCCCTTGACTGCCAGGTCCATGACTGCCATCGTTCATCAGTTCTCAACAAGTTCTATGTTATTTGACATTTGCAACCACTTGCTACACATTTGGGGCAATTTACAGCAACCAATTAGCCCACAACCTTGCACGTTTTGGGATGTGGGAAGAAATAGTGGCACCTGGAGGAAACCCATGCAGTCACAGCGAGAACATCTAAAGTGCACACTGACAGCATCCAAGGTCAGGATCGAACCCAGATCTCCTGTGCTGTGAGCCAGCAGTTCTACCAGCTGCTCTACTGTGCCGCCCTATATAAACGGCTTTGACGTAAATGTAGATAGGATGGTTAGTAAGCTTGCAGATGACACCAAAGTTGGTCAAGTTGCAGACAGTGAGGAAGGCTGTAAAATAGTTTGCTGGGATATAGATCAATTACGGATATGGGCGGAGAAATGACAGTTGTGTTTAATCCAAACAAATCTGAGTTGCTGCTTCACAGTGCCAGAGACCCATGTTCGATCCTGACTACGAGTGCTCTGCATGGAATTTGTACATTCTCCCTGTGACCACGTGGGTGCTCTGGTTTTCTCCTACACTCCAAGGATGTACAGGTTTGTAAATTATTTGACTTCGGTAAAAATTGTTAATTGTCCCTAGTGTGTAGGATAGTGTTAGTGTAAGGGGATCGCTGGTCAGCGCGGACTCAGTGGGCCGAAGGGCGTTTTCCCGCGCTGTATCTCTAAACTAAACTAAATGTGAGGTGCTACACCTTGGGATGTCTAAAATACGGGGAAAATATACAGTTAATGGAAAGACGCATAACCACTACATAACGCATAATGTATAGATGGGTCTGGATATCCAAATCCATAGCTCCTAGTATGTGGCAAAAGAAGTGGCAACAGAATGGCAAAGAAGGGATGTGGTTGTGTTTGGAGAGGGTGCAGACGTTGTTTACCAGAATACTATTTACCAGAATTACAAGGTATTTGTTGCAAGGAGAGGATGAACAAAATTGTATTTTTTTTTTCTGGAGCGTTGAAGTTGAGAAAAGCCCTGATAGAAGTAAAATTGAGGCATAAGTAGGGTACTCGGGCAGCACATTTCCCGAGGGTGGAACTGTTAAAGACTGGAGGGCATAACTTTGTCGATTTTCTCATAGTGGTGGGTGCCTCTAGCTGCACCTCTCGCCTTATCCAGTGGCTGTCGGTTATTATACAGTGGCGAACCATGCACCCCTCTCCTGCATAAGCCCAGGAGGCAGATTTGTGAGCGGAGTCTCACTGCCGTCCCCTCCTGAGTGTCCCATCCCTATCCGGGGCAGTCGGAGATGTCCGGGGTGACGAGACACGGCCCGGAGCAGTAGCGGCCCCTGGCTTACAGCCATTGCTAACTCCAGCTCAACTCTGCTCCAACTCCCAAGGAATCCGTTCCCTGATGGGCCAGGGACCATCAGCTGCACCTCTTGCCTTATTGACTGTTGGCTAACCCTCTCTGTGCCAGCGAAAACCGAGCATCAGTCATCAATGGGGGTGCACACAAAATGCTGCAGTAACTCAGCGGGTCTGGCAACATCTCTGGAGAAGGGTCTCGACCCGAAACATCACCTATTCCTTTTCTCCAAAGATGTTGCCTGTCCAGCTGAGTTACTCCAGCATGTTGTCTACCTTTGTTGTAAACCATCATCTGCAGTTCCTTCCTACAGAATGACGCCTGTCAGCAGGTAAAGGCGAGGCGGCGGGGAGAGGGATGGGAAGAGAGGAATGCTATTGTGGCTTCACTGCAGGTCCTGGACACCCCGTCTCCGCAAGAACTCCCCGGCATTAGGACAATCCTTCTATCCCCGTCCCCCTGCCTCGGACTGGAAGGAGGGACTGGGGGACATTGCCCGCCTCTGCAACCAACGCGCAAACCCCAGCACTCCCTGCGGAATGTTAAACTAAACACATCTGTGAGCAACAGACAAACACGCACGTCTCACCCCCCCCCCCCCCCCCCCCCTTCTCTCACCCCACCTCTCATCGTCTCTCTGGCCGGTCCAGTCTCTCCCCCCGCATCTGCCCCCTCTCGCTCGCTGTTATACCCTGCTCTCCTGCTACCTGGCACACCGTTTGCTTTTTTTTCTCTAATGACCTTTGACAAATCCCATGATTCCTTGCATTGTTTGGAATACCAAACTCGCTTATTATAGATAACCTTTCAGCCAGCACGCAATTTCAGATAACTCGCATATCTTGTCTGTCTTTAAAATTGTTGAAATCTTGTCCTGGAGGCCCTAATGTGTTCAGATGGAAGGTGAGGTGATAGTCCTTGAATTTACTTTGAGCTTTGTTGGGACAGTGTAGGAGGCCACGGACAATTAGGTCAGAGTGGGATGGAGATACAAAAGGCTGACGTCTGGGCTTGCACTTACGGACTGAATTGAAGTGTCCTGGAAAGTGGTATCTTGAAGACTCCCGACCGAAACGGGTGAATTTCTTCCTTCACAGATGTTGCTTGGCCTGCTGAGTTCCTCCAGCACGTGATTTGCATTTGTTTTCACAATGCATGCACATTGTAAATGTACATAGAATAGTACCCCACAAGAACAGGGCCGAATATTATGCCTAATTCAATAATTTTGTCTGCCTGTATGTGATCCACATCCCTACATGTCCACGTGCCTATACAAATGCCTCTGAAATGTCATACAAATGCCTCTGAAATGCCCAGGGCAATGTTTGGAGGTTGTAATGTTCAATAGCCTGATGGTTGTTGGGAAGAAGCTGTGCCTGAACCTGGATATTACAGTTTTCAGGTTCCTATACCTTCTTCCTGATTGCAGGAGTGAAATTAAAGCATAGACTGGGTGGTGTAGGTCTCTGATGCTGACTGCCTTGTAGATCCCTTCAAGGGTGGGGAGCTCAGTTCCTGTGATGGACTGAGCACTACTCACCACATTTTGCAATCCTCTTCATTCCTGGGCATTTGAGTTGCTGAACCAGGCTGTGATGCAACCTGTCAATATGCTCTCTACTGTACACCCGTAGAAGTTCAAGAGACATTTCGTCGACATACCGAATCTCCTCAATATAAAGGATATAGAGGTTCGTTGATGGGCCGCCTTTATGATTGCTTCAATGTACTAGGTCCAGGACAGATCTTCAGATGTATGCATGTCCAGGAGTTTTAAGTTTTTTTTACTCTCTCCACCACCGTCCCATCAGTGAAGACAGGTTTATGGATCCTTGGCTTTCCTCGTCCAAAGTCCACAATCAGTTCCTTGCTTTTATGACATTGAGAGGTTGTTCTGAATGCAATCAGGATGGATTGCTGGAGCTGTGAGGAAACAGCTCTAACTGCTTCATTGCTCTGTAGTTTAGCTAAGAGCACATCATATTTCAACAATCCTTTCAAGGAGTTTAATTGTTTCTTCGTCCTTATGTGCTTGGGCGCATCTTCGTAATCTTAAAAATTGTTATCAGCTTGAGCAAAAGATCACCAATCTGTTCAATCTTTGCTCCAGCATTACAGTAGGATGTAAACAAGTTTTGACAAAAGTTTAACATTAATACTTTGTTTTTCAATACGTTCCCTTGAAATGAGTCAGATTGTTCATGTTTTACATTTGGGTGCAAAATCCCTGAATAAATATTTATAATGTTGCAATGGGAAGATTTTAATATCATAAAGTGCTCTTTTAAAAAAAAAAAAAAAAGTGGCGAAGTGAACAATGGGAAATGAAATTTATGTTTGGGCTTTCATTTCATGGGATTTTAAATAAGCTTTAATTTTTATTGTTTTCATTTTGAAGAAATTAGTCTACATAGTGCGGGTTTCTCAGGGATTCATATATCAATGTTACAAAATTTTGAGATTTAAAAAATCAAGTCTGCATTTTATCCCATCAGATAAAGCATAAAAAGTTTAATTTGACACCTAATTCATTTTCATACCTTCAGTATTAAAAACATTGTGGCCATTTTCATACTCTGAAATTAGCATCTTGTTCCCTATTGCTTTTCCATTGACTTAACTCAAAAGCTGTGATCGAGGACAGTCAAAAGCAAAGATACTAGAGGAGCAAGTTAGACCACTCCTGCAAAATCCAATGGGTTGACGTGTAGGATGCATCGGAACGCAACGGAACGTCGCTTCCGCCAGTTTAGGAATAAGACCCTGATCTCCGTTATGCCTCTCGCAGTTTCATCCACGTCAGTCCATTGAATTGTGCAGTTAATCTTGGTCTCTTAGCCGTCTATGTTAGACCATTATTATCTTTGTTTATAATAAATAAGGCCAAAGTCGCGCACACGGCCAGTGGCAGAACTGCAGCGCCGCTGAAGGTAAGTATTGTAACATCGTTAATTCATAGTATGCTGGGGGTGGCA
Source organism: Leucoraja erinaceus (assembly GCF_028641065.1). Lineage (NCBI taxonomy): Eukaryota > Metazoa > Chordata > Chondrichthyes > Rajiformes > Rajidae > Leucoraja > Leucoraja erinaceus. The sequence goes on along the minus strand of NC_073377.1, from coordinate 104,513,859 downwards.
CAGTGCCACAGGTAGTTAAGCTGCTGCCTCACAGACCCAGAGACTGATTCAATCCCAATCTTAGACTCTGTCTTTAGAGTCATAGTCGTAGAGTGATACGGCGTGAAAACAGGCCCTTCAGCCCAACTTGCCCACACCAGTCAACATGTCCCAGCTACACTAGTCCCATCTGCCTACATTTGGCCCATATTCCTTCAAACCTGTCCAATCCATGTACCTGTCTGTTTCTGAAACGCTGGGATAGACCCTGCCTCAATTACCTCCTCAAGCAGCTTGTTCCATGCACCCACCACTCTTTGTGTGAAAAAGTTTCCCATCAGATTCCTATTAAATCTTTTCCCCTTCACCTTAAACCTATGTCCTCTGATCCTCGATTCACCTACTCTGGGCAAGAGACTCTGTGTGCACCTAACTGAACTATTCCTCTCGTGGTTTTATGCACCTCTAAGATCACCCCTCATCCTCCTGAGCTCCAAAGAATAGAGTCCCAGCTGACTCAACCTCTCCCTGTAGCTCAGACCCTCTAGTTCAGGCAACATCCTCCTATAACATGGTGCCCAAAGCCGAAAACAATACTCTAAATGTGGCCTCACCAACAAAGCGCAGGAGTAACTCTACGTCAGGAGTAAGTCAGGCAGCATCTCTTGAGAACATTGGTGATGTCGGGACCTTTCAGACTTATTTAGTGCTGAGTAGCTCCAGCACTCTGCGTTTTATCACCTTAAAATTAGTCACCGATGCCACTGGTCAACATCAGCGAACCATTCTTCACTGGTTGAAGTGGCTGTTGTTGCGGCTCGCATTGCAGCTCCTGACCACATCACTTTCTTGGGTTCGACAGGACATGCTTGGTCATCGTGGAGTTTCCTACCCTCTCACCCATTGCTTTGTCCGCTGCGCCGCCGCCTCCTACTCCCCCGTACTTGCCGACATCTTCCAAGGTTGAGAATGTCGGCGACTCCTGGGGAAGAGGAGGTGGTGGAGAGGGGTAGAGGGCAGGGTAGGTGCAGTGGACAGAACAATGGCAGGAGGAGGAGGTCATGGGAGAGAGGCAAAGTGGATAAAGGAAAGGAAGAGGCGGCAGCTGGTGAGGGTAGGGAGCCTCACGGTGACCGAGCATGTCCTGTCAGTGGTGGTGTGAGTTGCATTGGAAAGTCCGTCGCGACAACCGAAATGCATTATAAAAAGGTCTGTTAAAACGTATAACAAATGCATGCTGTGGTAAGATGAGGGCAGAAGCAAAATGATTTGCAGTACCACTTTGTTCGCCTTGAGGTTCCAGCCACCTGTCACTTCAGTTCTCCATTCCATTCCCACTCTATCTTGAGCCTCCTTGAAACACTAATCTGCCCAAACAACTCAGAAAACAGCAACTTGTCTTCCAGCCCTCTGGAGTTAAATATTGAATTCAACAAATTTAGTACCCATCCTTTTTTCCTCTCACCAGAGGTGTGATTGCTTCTTTGTTTTGTTTCTGCTTTTAACTGCCATTTTAAACTCACTTCACAACTTTTGTCTGTATCCTATCACAAACATTCCCTGTTTTACTGCTATCCCTCCCCCACTATGTCTGAAAAATATAATTTTGTTTTCTCAATTTTCTAAATCTGATGAATGGTTCTTGACCCAAGGCAGAGATTTATTTTTCCCTTCCCTCTCATTCTCACCACTGTTACTTGACCTGCTGAGAACTTCAGTATATCGTTTGTTTTTTGGGATTGACAGAAGTGATTTGTCATTTTTTTTTAACACAATTAAGACCAATCTTTTTTCTGATTGTGATATTCAACATATTATGTATAATTTAGGATTGGCTTTTTCTTAAACTTTTTTTGTTATGACTTGATATTTGGTAATGTCCATTAACTCAGCTGTTAGCTTCGGTATCTGGCAGTTACGCCATTTCTGTTGATGTGAGAACTTGTGCAATCGGACATATCCATTTAAATTTCTTCTTCCTACTCCCTCGCCTCCTCCAGACGATGCTATTTTCTTCTTGCTTGAAATCAATTGTTCTTGAGGGAACATAATTTCAAGGATTCTATGAGCCTTTTTTTTACAAATAAATATTCTTTTGATAAGAACAGTGACTGGATCGCCTGGTTTGCCTATAAAAGAACCAACATTTATAATTTGCTATAGACAAGTGCAGACCCATTGGGTCTGCTTCCCCAACGCAAGATTCCACCACTCGCCTGTTCCCCCAATGCAACCCATTCCCCCAACGCAATATTGCACCACTCACACATAGCCCCCAACTGCGCAGGCTCGGCTCGTTTTGCCACATCCCCCAGGACATCCTCCTTAACCCTCCCTCTTCAATCCCTATAGAGAGGGAGGGGTCAGAGAGGGAGAGGGGGGGGGTGGTCAGAGAGGGAGGGGTGGGGGGTGCAGAGAGAGGGTGGCGGAGAGGGAGGGGGTGGTGGATAGAGATGGAGGGTTAGAGGGAGAGGGCGAAGGAGAGGTTTAGACAGGGTGGGGGTTTAGACAGTGGGGGTGAGACTAGATGGGGAGGGAGAGGGGGGAGGGGGGGCGAGGGAGGGAGTGCAGACGTGGCAACTGCCCTCCCTACCCCCTCCTCTCCCTCAATCCCCCCCGCACTCCCTCCTCACCTCACCAGTATCTTTCCCTTCCGCACCCCACTCCCCATCCCCCATCTCCCTCTACCACACCCCCCCCCTCATCTCCCTCTACCACACCCCCCCTCATCTCCCTCTACCCACCCCCCCCTCATCTCCCTCTACTTCCCCACCCCCCTCCTCTCCCTCCTCTCCTTCCTCTCTCCCCCCCCCTCCTCTCCCCCCTCCTCTCTCCCCCCCCCCCTCCTCTCCCTCTTCCTCTCCCCCCCCTCTCTCCCCCCCCCTCTCTCTCCCTCCCCCCTCTCTCTCTCTTCCCCCCTCTCTCTCTCCCCCCCCCCCTCTCTCCTCTCTCTCCCTCTCTCTCTCTCCCCCACCTCTCTCTCTCTCTCCCCCTCTCTCGACCATCCCCTCTCTCTCCCCCCCCCCTCTCTCCTCTCCTCCTTCTCCTCCCCCCCTCTCTCCCCCCCCCCCCTCTCCCCCCCCCCACCCCCCTCCTCCCCCCCCCCTCCTCTCCCCCCCTCCTCCCCCCCCCTCCTCCCCCCCCTCCTCTCCCCCCCTCCTCTCCCCCCCCTCCCTCTCCCCCCCCCCCCTCTCCTCCCCCCCCTCCCTCTCCCCCCCTCCTCTCCCCCCCTCCTCTCCCCCCCCCTCCTCTCCCCCCCTCCTCCTCTCCCCCGCCCCCTCCTCCTCCCCCCCCCCCCCTCTCCTCCCCCCCCCCCCCCCTCCCTCCCCCCCCTCCTCCCCCCCCTCCTCCCCCCCCCCCCCCCCCCCCCCCCCCCCCCCCCCCCCCTCCCTCCCCCCCCCTCCCCCCCCCCCCCCCCCCCCCCTCCTCCTCCCCCCCCCTCCTCCCCCCCCCCCACCATCCCCCCCCCCCCCCCCCCCCCCCCCCCCCCCCCCCCCCCTCCCCCCCCCCCCCTCCCCCCCCCCCCCCTCCTCCCCCCCCCCCCTCCTCTCCCCCCCCCCCCCCCCCCCCCCCCCCCCCCCCCCCCCCCCCCCCCCCCTCCCCCCCCCCCCCCCCCCCCCCCCCCCCCCCCCCCCCCCCCCCCCCCCCCCCCCCCCCTCCTCCCCCCCCCCCCTCCCTCTCCCCCCCCTCCCCTCCCCCCCCCCCTCTCTCCCCCCCCCCCCCCCCCCCCCCCCCCCCCCCCCCCCCCCCCCACTCACACCCCTCCACCCCCCCCCCTCCCTCCCCTCCCCCCCCCTCCTCCCCCCCCTCCCTCCTCCCCCCCCCCTCCTCCCCCCCCCACCCCCCCTCCCCCCCCCCCCCCCCCCCCCCCTCCCCCCCCCCCCCCCCTCCCCCCCTCCCCCCCCCCCCCTCCTCCCCCCCCCCCCCCCCCCCCTCTCCCCCCCCCCCCCCCCCCCCCCCCCCCCCCCCCCCCCCCCACCCTCCCCCCCCCCCCACCCCCCCCCCCCCCCCCCCCCCCCCTCCCTCCCCCCCCTCCCCCTCTCCTCCCCCCCCCCCTCCTCTCCCCCCCCCCCCCCCTCCCTCCATATTGCAATCACTCTTTTGATGAGCAAAAATTGCATCTGAACCCCTGCCATACTTTGGGCTTAGACAACTCTGCCATGCGGATGGGATGGACTAGGTAACTATTCATCAAGTAATCTTGTACATTTCCCCTCCCCCTTCCCACCCAAGGGCCTGGTCTGATCTATGTAGGATTCTAGCCTCATCAATGTGTTTGACCCTGAAATAACAAATAAATAACTCTGCAAGGGCATTTATGGTTGGACAATGAATGCACACTTGCCAGCAATTCCCAAAACATTTCATCTCGGGCAACATCCTGGTAAATTGTCTCTGTAGTATCTTCAGCGCAATTATGTATTTTATGTCGTGTGGTGACCGGAAACACACACAATGTTTCCAACTCTAGCCTGACCAATGTTTTTGAAGTTGTACCAAAACCTACTTGCTCTTATGTTCATTGTTGCAGCAATTGAAAGTAAGCACCCCATAAGTTACCTTCATCTCCCTGACCTGGACTTTAATCCTCATTACCCGCTTGGGCCATATTCATAATATGTCCTACCCCTATTATATTGCTCAAATGGCTTCAACTGGCACTTGTTGGGATTAAATTTGATATGCCATTGCCTTGCCCAGTTTACCAGCTAACATACTAGAAGATGTGGGGAATAGATTATTATTATTATTATTATTTATTAAACTTTTATTTCAGACTAAAGGTCCAGATAAAAGACGACATTACATAGATAACATTGCATATAAAAACACCATAAAATACATATAAAAGCATAGTAACTTACTTATAAGAGCACCATAAATTAGATACAAAAACACAATACATGGTTAAAATCCAGAATAAAAAGAAAGATCAGTGTCCTACAACGAGACAACTATTCCAATGTCTCCACAACTGGGATTGGTAGCGTGTAGTGCTAAACCTTATGTTTGATAAGACCAAGATAATTTCATTTTCAGTCATTAATCTTGCAAATAAATTTATACATATGATTTCTTAGAATAGCTTGTAAAGTACTGACTCCTGCAGCCACAAACATTTCACTTGCACTACATCATCTAGGTTTCTTCAGTAGTAATAAATACAATACAAATACATTTATTGTAGTATTCTCATGGCATCATTATAAGCTATTTTAAGTCTCTGTAAACTTGTTTTTCTGTAGTTTGACCACAGGTGTGCAGTATAGAGTGGTGTACAATATGCTCTGAACAGAGACATCTTCACTATATCTGTACACGCACCAAACTTGCGTAAGAGAATATTCGCTTGTGCATACGGCGTTGCCTATAAATATCCTCATCTGTCATTTGTTCTGTAATAATGTCCAAGATATTTTACCTTATTACAGACACTAAGATTATTGTCAGACAATATAAAATCAGGAATTTTAGACATTTATCCTCTTTGGTTCTGCAGATCATAACAGCACCTTACCAGCATTATATTTGATATCATGTTCCACACCATACACAGAACATATAGTAAGGAGCTGCTGGAGACCAGCACTAGATGGACTAAAGACCAGAAGATCATCTCCATACATAATATGGTTCACTAAAGTATTACCAATCATGCACCCAGTATTACAGGCTTTCAATTGCTTGGACAGATCGTTAATATAAAGATTAAAAAGGACTGGGGACTAAATTCCCCCTTGTCGGAGACTGGCTCTCTGGATACTTCCAAGAGAGAGCTAGATAGGGCTCTTAAAGATAGCAGGGTCAGGGGATATGGGGAGAAGGCAGGAACGGGGTACTGAACGTGGTCAGCCACGATCACATTGATGGCCTACTCCAGCACCTATTGTGCATTGTCTAACACTATTGCTAACATAGAAAATGTGTTGTAAGAATATTTGAGATATGATGTATTTTGGTGTTAATGAGAATGCAATCTTTAAACATTGCAAGAGTACAGATGCAAAAAAGCATTTTTGAAAATATTATTTTCCCTTGATCTTGCTTACAATTTAAGTCTCTCCCTCCCACAGATTCTATGGCACCTGGATATATTCAGACGAAGTTTCAGACAAATGCCCGGACACGTGTGTTTTGGAAATGCGTGCATATTTTGCGCTCTAAAGGTAGTGTCAGTATATTAAATTGCACAATGTTCTTGGCTGGTTTGACATGGTCAATGTTGGGAATCGTACTTTCAAGTTGAAGGGTTGAACATTTTGGATTAATAGGAGGAGAAATTCTTTATTTGAGGAATGGGACTCGTGTTACTTTCTGTCTGAGACTGCTGTGGACACTCCACTATTAAATTGTTTTAGGGTTTGGTGGTTAACTTATTAGAATGGTATTCCAGTGAAAAGGCTTGAAATTCTCCCTCCCCACATTCTCATCTCCATAGATATAAAATTCCATAATCCATGGGATTATCCATATATCCATAGTATATTAAATTCGATAAATAATTTGAGATTAAAGAAAAAATAATCTAATGATGACCCAGTGGTAACAGAGTTGTATGTCACCACTATCCTTTGTGGAGGAAGTCTACATTCTAACCTGGTCTGATCTACGTAGGATCCCAGATTCACCAATGTGATTGACCCTCAAATAACTAAATAACTCGCTCAGTTCAAGGGCAATTATGGTTGGACAAAGAATGTGCACTTGCCAGCAATGCCCAAATCCAACATTCTAAAATAATCACAATTAAAATTAACAATTTTTAATCATGTTTTACCTGCAGCTAATTTTGGCTTACCTTGACTATGTGTGTATACTTCAACAAATGACTTGGGGGTAGGAATCGGTTACAGGGTCCCTCAAGCCTGTTTCTTCATTCAATAAGATTATTGCTGAATCTAATTGCAATCTTAACTCTGCATTCTTTCTACCTTCAGTAACCATTAAACGTTTATAAAGATAGACACAAAAAGCTGGAGTAACAGCAGAACAGGGCGCATCTCTGGTTTATAAAGTTATTAAGGCAGAGATAGACAAAGACACTCCAGAACTCTCGATGCACCTTTGAGGAACAGTGTTTCAAAGATAAGCAACCCTCTCGGAGAAGAAAAAGGAAAGTAGTCATGGATTTTTTCAAGTTAATTATCCCTGGTTCTAGGTAGATTTCTCTTGTTGGGGCAATTCTTTTCACGTTAATCCTCTCAAGACCTTGAGGAATTTTGTATGTTTCAATTAAATCACGTCACTGTTCGAAACTTGAGTGCATATTGGCTTAAACCTGTCCAGTGTCTTGTAAGACAATCTTCCTATTCCAGTATCAATTTAATGATCCTTCTATGAGGCACTTTCAATCCATTATCGTCCATTCTCAAATAAGACACGATACATGCACAATATTGTAGTAGTTGAAGCATAAATTCCCTATTTTTAAATGTAATCACCTGGCAATAAACAGCAATATTCTGTTAACATTTCTAATTGCTTACCTTTATGATAACTTTTTACAAATCCTGTGTTGTGATACTCGGAGGTGGCGAAAATGATTTGTTGTATGTTTTCGCTACCAGGATTATTTGTTTGACATTTTCGCCACCTCGAACGTGATCCCACCACTTGCCACATCTTCCCATCTCCTCCCTTGTCTGCTTTCCACAGAGACCGCTCCCTCCGTAACTCCCTGGTCAAATCGGCCCTTCCCACCTGAATCACCCCCTTTCCCTTGGAACCGCAGGAAATGCTACACTTGTCGCTTTACCTCCCCCCCCCCTTGACTCCATTCAAGGACCCAAGTAGTCTTTCCAGGTGCAGCAGAGGTTCACCTGCACCTCCTCCATACTCATCTATTACATCAGCTGCTCTAGATGTCGGCTGATCTACATCTTGGTGAAACCAAGCGTAGGTTGGCGATCGCTTCGCCCAACACCTCCGCTCGGTTCGCAATAACCAACCTGATCTCCCGGTGGCTCAGCACTTTAACTTCCCATTCCGAATCCGACCTTTCTGTCCTGGGCCTCCTCCATGGCCAGAGTGAGGACCATTGTAAATTGGAGGAGCAGCACCTCATATTTCACTTGGGCAGTTTACACCCCAGCGGTATGAACATTGATTTCTCTAATTTCAGGTAGTCCCTACATTCTCCTTCCCTTCTCAGCTCTCCCTCAGCCCACTGTCTTCGCCTCTTCCTTTCTTCTTCCAACCCCTCCTCACATCAGTCTGAAGAAGGGTCTCGACCCGAAACGCTGCCTATTTCCATCTCTCCATAGATGCTGCCACACCCGCTGAGTTTCTCCAGCATTTTTGTCCACCTTCGATTTTCCAGCATCTGCAGTTCCTTCTTAAACAGAGATTTTAATGGTAAGACTTTTGAGAGAAAAGATGAACTTCGTCACATCCTTAATTTTTAAGTCTTGAGTCTTATGGTCTTCTACTTATCTGTATGTCTACTTGAACACTTCACAATATCTAGTTCCTTTTAGCTTAGATTTCCCTCCTCCAACTGCATCTGTTTTTGACTGGACCATCTTGCATTTAACATAATTTTCACATTTCCACTGCCAAAGCCACTGTTAAGAGAACACATTTCCCGTACAGAGTACAAAACATTCTCTTGCGTATAATGAAAAGAATACAAGTTCTTTGTTCATATCTGTGCTGACGTTTTTCTTCTGTCTGGTATGAGTTCAAGGAAATCAACATGCTTGGAAAAGAAATCACTCCAATATGGTTGCTGGACTACTTTTGTTAATTATTTTGTGATAAGTATTATTTTGACTGTTCCTTGTTCCTTTCATGGTTGAAGTATACAGATATATATATTCTGTTTTTTGTATCCAAACTGTTTACAATCAATCCATTGCACAGTTTTTTATTTTAAAATATTCTAGAACTTCATGGCCCTGAAACTCTTTAAAATAAAATACAAATAAAAATAAATCTCATCTGTTTACTAGATCTACTGACATCTTATTGTAGTTTTGCTGTACAAGCGATCCCTATACCTCCTCCTTCACCTAAATCCAAGGGTCGCAGCAGTCCTTCCAGGTGATACATGTACCTTCTCTAACCTCATCTACTGCATCTGGTGTTCCTGATGTGACCACCTGTATTTCGGCAAGACCAAGTTTAAACTTGGCAACCACTTCACAGAGTATTTGTGCTTAGTCTGCCAAGGCGCCCCCCCGCAAATGCACACGCACACACACGCCTCCCTTCCCTGTGCCACACCTGGACTAGCACCTGTGTCTCCCCGCCCACCTACTTTCCTCCCTCCAGCTTCACAGTTTGGAACGTCTCACACCCTCTGCCTTTTCACCTCTGGCTGTTATCCAACCATCTACCTGTCAATCCCCCCCTGTAACCTACTACCTGCCAGGCTTTATCCAGCCCCTCCTCTCTTCCAGCTTTCTTCCCCCTCTCCCCTTCCCCTGCCACATTCAGTCTGAAAAAGAGTTCCATCCTGAAATGTCACCTATCTATGTTCTCCGGAGATGCTGCCTGACCCACTGAGCTACTACAAACTTTGCGCCTTTTTGTGGCAAATAATTTGTTTGTTAACTTTTTACAGGATATATTTGCAGAATTTAGAAACAGCAGGGAGAAAGCTCTTCCCTCTGATAATTTACGCAGTGCTTTAGCGGAGAGCTTTAAAGATGAACATCGTTTTCAGCTGGGTCTAATGGATGATGCCGCAGAATGCTTTGTAAGTATCCTGGTGATATGTTTGCTGTGTTTTTGCTCAGCAGCCTTAACGTCCCGTGAGGTCATTTAACTACACTGCCTGTGCTGACTTTCTGAAAAAGATGTCATGGCAGATGCTTGTCCTTAATGCTGTAGGTATTTCATCCCTGAGCATGTTCTTTAAAGGAATTTACCAAGTTTATATACAAACTACCTGCAGTGTTTCTCCATTGGTGCTTTACATGACAATTATAAATTATCAATCAACCACAGGCTGGAGGTCTGTGGCCAGTGGTAAGACCTCAATTGTTTGTGATATACATAAATGACTAGGACGTAAATGTAGGTTGGTTGGTTAGTAAGTATGCAGATGGCACCAAAATTGGCGGAGTTGCAGATGATGAGGAAGACTGTCGAGGTATACACAGCAGGATACAGAAAGGATAGATGAAGTTTATCCAAGGAAGTGTGATGTGCTGCACTTTGGAAGTTCGAATGTAAGGGGAAAGTATACAGTTAATGGCAAGATTCTTGATCGTATTAATATAAAGCGGTATACTGGGGCTCCAAGTCTATAGCCCGCTGAAAATGGTAGCACAGATAGTGTGTTGAGATCTATTTGAAAGTAGTCACTTAGAGGCTGTTGCTGATTGACATAAGTATTTATTCATCAAGAGCAAGGGTCAGCAACCTACGGTCCCCGGGCCGAATGTGGCCTGTAACCCGAAATCATCTGGCTCGCAGGCATATTTTTTTCCCCGTAATTATCCGGCCTGCACCCTTCCGTCTTCTCCATTAACCTTCTCCCCGGCGAGCTCTGGCTGTACCGCATCCTGCGCAAAGCCGCCGGCATGGCCGCGCACCTTCTGTTTCTGGGCTTCACTGTCGGGATCGGGGTTGTCTATAGGCCGGGGACGAGCGAGTGTGAGTATTTGAGCCACCGCCTCCAGGACAGAGCCTAGGCAATGGCCCGTAGGTACGCCATGTTCGTGTGCGCCTGTAATTAGGAGCCAGTGCTCCAGAAGTATAGAAAATTATGAGAAGTATAGTTAGGGTAGGCAGTCGGAATCTTTTTCAACCTTTTTCTTAGAGTGGAAATGTCAGACTTGAGAGCATTATTTTAAGATCAGAAGTGGAAAGTTTAAAGGAGATGTTTAGTTTAGAGATACAGCATGGAAAGGGGGCCTTTTTCCCCAGTGCATCCAGGCCAAACATCGATCACCTGTTCACACTAGTTCTGTTATCCCACTTTCTCATCCACTCCTTACACACTAAGGGCAATTTCCTGGTGCCAATAAACCTACAGTGCCCTCCATAATGTTTGGGACAAAGACCCATCATTTATTTATTTGCCTCTGTATTCCACAATTTGAGATTTGTAATAGATAAAAATCACGTGGTTAAAGTGCACATTGTTAGATTTTAATAAAGGCCATTTTTATATTCTTCCGCTCAATCCTCATTAACGAAGTTGATCTCCTGGTGGCCCAGCACTTCAACTCCCCTTCCATTCCCAATCTGACCTTTCTGTCCTGCGTCTCCTCCATTGTCAGAGTGGAGGAACAGCACCTCATATTTCGCTTGGGCAGCTTACACCCCAGTGGTATCAACATTGACTTTTCTAACTTCAGATAGCCCCTGCTTTCTCTCTCCATCCCTTCCCAGTTCTCCCACTCCTCCTACTTGTCTCCACCTACATTCTTTCTTTGTCCTGCCCCTTCCCCTGACATCAGTCTGAAGAAGGGTCTCGACCTGAAACGTCACCAATTCCTTCTCTCCATAGATGCTGCCTCACCAGCTGAGTTATTCCAGCATTTTGTGTCTACCTCCCATTTTTATACATTTAGTTTCACCATGTAGAAATGACAGCAGTGTTTATACATAGTCCCCCCCCCCCCCCCCCCCATTTCAAGGCACCATAATGTTTGGGACACATGGCTTCATAGGTGTTTGTAATTGCTCGGGTGTGTTTAAATGCCACCTTAATGCAGATATAAGAGAGCTCTCAGCACCTAGTCTTTCCTCCAGTATTTCCATCACCTTTGAAAACTTTATTGCTGTTTATCAACATGAGGACCAAAGTTGTGTCGATGAAAGTCAAATAAGCCATTATGAAACTGAGAAACAAGAAAAAAACTCTTAGAGACATCAGCCAAACCTTAGGCTTACCAAAATCAACTGTTTGGAACATAATTAAGACGAATGAGAGCACTGGTAAGCTTACTAATTGCAAAGGGACTAGCAGGCCACAGAAGACCTCCACAGCTGATGACAGAAGAATTCTCTCTATAATAAAGAGAAATCCCCAAACACCAGTCCGACAAATCAGAAACACTCTCCAGGAGTCGGGTGTGGTTTTGTCAATGATCACTGTATGCAGAAGACTTCATGAACAGAAATACAGAGGCTACACTGCAAGATGCAAGCCACCAGTTAGTTGCAAAAATATGATGGCCAGGTTACAGTTTGCCAAGAAGTACTTCAAAGAGCAACTACAGTTCTGGAAAAGGGTCTTGTGGACAGTTGAGAGGAAGATTTAACATATCAGAGTGATGGCAAGAGCAAAGTATGGAGGAGATAAGGAACTGCCCAAGATCCAAAGCATACCACCTCATCTGTGAAACACGGTGGTGGGGATGTTATGGCCTGGGCATGTATGACTGCTGAAGGTACTGGATCACTTATTGTCATTGATGATGCAACTACTGATGGTAGTAACATAATGAATTCTGAAGTGTATAGACACATCAAGTTCAGACAAATGCATAAAAACTTATTGGCCGGCGATTCATTCTACAGCGAGACAATGATCCCAAGCATACTGCTAAAGTAACAGAGTTTTTCAAACCAAAAAATTGTCAATTCTTGAGTGGCCAAGTCAATCATCCCATCTGAACCCAATTGAGCATGCCTTTTATATGCTGAAGTGAAAACTGAAGGGGACTAGCCCCCAAAACAAGCATAAGCTAAAGTGTTCAAGAAGGAACTGCAGATGCTGGAAGATCGAAGGTACACAAAAATGCTGGAGAAACTCAGCGGGTGCCGATGCTCAAGCATATGCTCAAGCATAAGCTAAAGATGGCTGCAATGCAGGCCTGGCAGAGCATCACCAGAGAAGACGCCCATCAACTGGTGATGACAATGAATCGCAGACTTCAAGCAGTCATTGCATGCAAAGGATATGCAACAAAATACTAAACATGACTACTTTAATTTACATGATACTGCTGTGTCCCAAACATTATGGTGCCCTGAAATGGGGGGGGGGACTAAGTATAAACACATGTAATTTCTACATGGTGAAACCAAAATATATTAAAATGGCCTTTATTAAAATCTGACAATGCGCATTTTTTTTCTATTACAAATCTTAAATTGTGGAGTACAGAGGCAAATAAATAAATGATGGGTCTTTGTCCCAAACATTATGGAGGGCACTGTATAAACCCATACACGTCTTTGGATGTGGGAAGAAACCGGGGCAAATTTTTATTTACACAGTGACAGTGGAGGTGGAGGCAGATGCTAAAGTGGTGCTTAAGCTTTTCGATAGACATGCGTATGCTGGCGATGGAAGAATATGGATTACTTGAAGGCCGAGAAAATTAGTTTGGCACAAACATTGTGGGCTAAAAGGCTTATTCCTGTGCTGAACTATTCTTTCTGTAATATTTTCGGCCTGGAACCGTACCTTAGGCTTTGGGGGGGGGAGAAAACAACTACATTTTATTAGCAGTGATGGGCAGGGAAGGTATGGATAGAATGGAGGGATTGCTTCTGTTACCAAATCGGTCCCATTATGTTTCATAGTCATAAATACAGCACAGAAGCAGGCCCTATGCCCAGTGAGTTTATGCTCACCACCGAGCACCCATTTTACCCACATTAATCCCAACCTAACCCATTTTATTCTTGTAACATTCCCATGAACTCTTCCAATCACCAGATTTGACCACATCGAACACAGTTTAGTGACCAATTACCCTACCAATCCTGCAGGTTTTTAGGATGTGGAAGGAATTCAGGCCATCTGGTGGAAGTCCACACTGTTACAGAGAAAATGTGTAAATTCCACAAACGTTTCAATGGTTGTTATGTAGTACCTGCATTGCTGGAGCTATGAGGCAGCAGCTCTACTAACTGTGCCACAATAGTAATTGTTTAGTAATAATTTATTTGACCTCCTTATTTGGCAATATATTTTCTATATCTTTATTTGTTTAATTTCTCTGCCATTTCCTCGTTCTCCAATATAATTTCTCCTTTCTTGGTCTGCTAGTTAACCTTATTAACTGTAGTATTTTTTGTCATTCCAACATTTCTGTACAAGATTTTGCAATGTTTTTCTATCATCTTCTTTCCCTTTCTTTCTCATTGCCCTTAATTCTCCTATTGAAGTCTAAGATTTTCCATTTTTTTTACTGCTTTTTTGAGCAATGTCACAGGCCTTTATTTTTGATCAAACACAACCATCAAACTTTTGGTTATAATCATGATTGGACCATTTTCTTCTGTTTTTGTTTTTTTTTGTTGACCTCTCTAAAGAACAATTGTCAAATGTTATTTTTTACACCCATGTTTTTTCAATTTCATGACCTTCATGGTTGCTTTATTCAGATTGAACTGTTTCACCGAATGTTGTACAAAATTCTATCCCATAATGATCAGTGTTCCCTAAATGCTCCTTGATTATCAGTTCATCAATTAATGTCATTTTATAAATTAAAAATAACCTCTCCTCAATATACTGATCTTGAAAATGAAATATTACACACTCCATGAATTATTTTTTACACTGTTTGGTTTCCCTATGCAAGTTAAATTATCCTGTGATGTATTCAATTACACTTGTTCTATGCATCTCTAATTCCCTTATTTATATCATGCTTTGTATTACCATGACTCTTTTGGTCTTTCTATACAACTCCCACAGGTTTTCTCTGCCATTTGTAGTTTTCTAGTTCCACCAGACTGATCCTACTTCTATTTCCGCCAAGCATCAGGTTCTTGAACCAACACCATAACGCTAATACAACCGTAGAGCAAGATTTTCATTGTGCCAGTACTTCACAGTACTTGTGCATATAACAATACACTTGATTTGATTTTGTTTTGGCTAAGAATCTTCTCTATTGCCCCTCAACCAGCAAGCCACTCGGGACAATTGGAGATGGGCCCAACAATCATTCCTGCAAATGATGGACCCCATGCACCTTTTTTGCCACATTGTGGCCTTTTTGCTGAATAATCTTTACTTGGTCAATGATATTGTTTGCTTTTGCATTATTTGTAAATGAAGACTGATTACAAAACTGCCTCTGCCCCAAATGTAATGAATTCCCTTTTTCTCTTGTTCAGTTAAGTTCCCTGCGATACTGTTCCTGTGAGTACTTTTTGTACTCTCTGGTATTTAAAATTGAAAACTGACCAAGTTCTTCTTCCTTGGCTGATTCCTCCAATGTGACCTCCACAATCTTTGATTTTCAACCACATTCTCGCCTCATAAAGGACTAGGTTGGCATCTGTCCATCTGCAAGAGTGCGGTTTGACGTTGTGCTGCTTGTAGAGTGGAATGTTTTATTTGTGGTTGCATTTTCTGCTCTGGGTGACTAGGCCTAACATTGACAAACTAGTAGGTACTACAGCAGCCCCAGCTTTAAATGTACCACTTAAAAGCATCCAGAACTAACTGTCCTAAATTGGATCTTGCATTGATCCTGTGTAAGATAGGAACACATTGATTTTGGACTTTTAAACTTTTTATTTGCCTCTGCTTTCATAATATTCTGGCTTTAGATTTTTCGAAGTAATCCAATGGAAATAAGCTGAAACATACATATTATTCATAACATTATTTACTAAATAGTGTTGACAATTATTGTTTTGTACAAAAGAATGAGAGCAAGAAATTGAGAGCAAGAATTTTGTGGAAAAACTTTGAGAGATGTTAAAAGGTTTTGTATAAATTCTGATCTGAAGTTATCTTGCTCTGTTCCAAATTTTTTTTAATGCTTTGATGCATGTATGAATAGTGTGTTGCAGAGATTTAAAAATATCACATGAGGCATATTTCCTTATCTGAAGAAATAGTTTCTAATTAAAACAAAAATTCAAATTTGGAAATTTCAATTTTTCGCAAGATGTTTATTTAAATAGCCTTTATACAAAATGTGTAGGTTTGAATGGTGATCTGCTTTTTTCTAATTAGTAAAATTGTTTTACTAATTTTAAATGCTGCCCAAAGTTACTTGCTGAAAGTTGCATCTTTTCATCTTTAAGTACTTGGAGAAGATTATATGTTTGCTTTGATTAATCAAGACATGAAACTTGCCTAAATCAGTCATGGACCTCTATTGGCACTATTAATTCTGGTGGGAGCATCTAAACATTTTATTTTGTTTTCTTTCCAGGAGAATATTTTGGAAAGAATTCACTCGCACATAGTCTCAGACACTGAAATGGATACATGTACTGCTAAGTGTTGCATTACTCACCAGAAGTTTGCCATGACCCTTTATGAACAGGTGAGTAATAAAACTTAAGCAATGAAAAATAATATTTAACTTGATGCAGGATCATGTAATCTTTGAGGAAATAACAGACCTTTGATTCCCATTGGACAAGCAAGGCACCTAATGAATATTGAATTCCATCAGTTACTTAATTAGAGAAACATGCATATTTGTATAAATGACAAAGCTTTTCAATTTTCTGTGGTACTGAAAGACTTTTTAAAGGATATTTATCATTCTTTGTTGCATGTTATGTTTGTCACTGTTGTGGCAGTGAACAACATCTCAAAACTCGTCAGTTTTGAACATCCTTAAACAGTTTAAATATCCTGAGATGTAAAAGGTATTTCAAAGAAGGATTTCGGCACGAAACGTTGCCTATTTCCTTCGCTCCATAGATGCTGCTGCACCTGCTGAGTTTCTCCAGCTTTTTTGTGTAGTTTCAAATACAATGATTTGTTTCTACGTGACCTGAATTGTTAGATTATTACGTGAAGCGATTTGATACAGTGTCACAAAGCGTTTCTGTAATCTATTGGAACAATGTATTCAGATTCAGGATGTTAATTTACAAACAAGTCTGTTTCAAAATAAAATAAAAAATGCATTTAAATAAGAAGCTAGAATATGTACCAATGGTATGCTGCTGACCTACATAGAAAGTTTTTAACAGATCCACTATTGTCCACTTGCAATTTCAAGCAGAGCCAAAAAAAGCCACCCATGAAGTACCAGTAAAAACCTGAGAGAGCTGGATAAACCATGCTTTTGTGTTTGCCCAATTGTCAGAACTATTAAAGGTTATGAATGCTTTTGTGCTCCTGATAGTTTCTTACATTTTTTGACAGATTTTAATATTTGAAAAGAACAACATTTATAAAATCATAAAAATCATTGATGGTTTAAAGTACTTTTAACCAAATGATGAAGGTTTTCGGCCCGAAACGTTGCCTATTTCCTTCGCTCCATAGATGCTGCTGCACCCGCTGAGTTTCTCCAGCTTTTTTGTGTACCTTCGATTTTCCAGCATCTGCAGTTCCTTCTTAAAGAACCTTATACTCAGTTGAGTCTGAAGGTGTAAAATTTCCTTAGTCCTGTACTCTCCATTCAAACGGTTATGGGCCTGTCCCACTTAGGCGATTTTTCAAGCGACGGTCAAGTCGCCCGCAGTCGCCTGAAAAACTGGCGACTGGAATGGCGACTGTCAGAGTGAAACACACACATGCGCACACACAGTTACGCACGCACGCACACGCAGACATAGATGCACACGCACAGACGCAAGCATGCGCACGCACACAGAGAGAGATACAGACGCAGGGGCGCGCACACAAAGGCGCAGGGGCGCGCAGGCACACACTGACCCAGACACACACAGACGTGCACACAGATGCACACGCAGACACAGGCACATGCAGGCGCACACACAGGCGCACGCACACACTCACAGACGCAGACACACTCAGACGCAGACACACTCACAGACGCAGACTCACAGATGCACGCAAGCACACGCAGACGCACTCTCGCACGCAGACGCACTCTCGCACGAACACACACGCAGACGCAGTCTCGCACGCACACACACATGCAGACGCCCTCTCGCACACATGCAGACGCACTCGCTCGCACGCACACACACGCAGACACACAGCTTCCTTCACCAGCCCGTTATGCAGACGGGGGACAGGGCGAGTGGGAGGAGTGCTGTCTGAGTGAAATTCACACGATGCAAAGCCAATGTGATACAGACACACACCGCGATGAACAGGAAGGTCGGCGCTGTAATTAAGACGGTGAAAGCACATTGCGTCTGTGTGTGCGCCTGCATGTGTCTGTGTGTGCATCTGTGTCTGTGTGCGTCTATGTGCGTCCTTTAAAAAAAGGGGGGTGGGGGACATAAGAAGCCAGAGATACACATCTGTGAAGCTTACCAGTCATCCTCCGTTCTGAAAACTACTGCCTACATTTTTTTCCCAATGAGCCAATGAAATTCACCGGTCAGCACCGACTACAACCTACAAGAACCTTCGACCTCCTGGCAACCCACTAGGACGTCCTGGCGACCCACCTACGGCACGAGAATTTGTGCTACTCTCCAAGGCAGCTTCATTCTGGTCGCCACAATGCGGCCTCGACCAGTTCCCAGAATGCAGGAACTCCTCACGACCATGAAGGCGACTCCCCGCCAACCACCAGCGAACATGTGGTGACCATGTGGTGACTGCATAGTCTCCTGCAGTTGTCTAGAAAGTCGCCTAATTGGAACAGGCCCATTAGGCTTGCTGTTCTTAATCATGGTATGACAGGAGTTCAGTGGACAGATTGGTCTGCAAGCAGCTGCGAAAAGGCAACAAGCTCTTGCCACATGACCAAAGTCCATGCAGAGTTCATTAGCCAATTGTGCTGGGCCAATAGTTGCTCAAAAACAGACAGCAAGTTTGCAACTTCTGAGTTCATGAAGACTGACAGTTCCCAGCGCTGGATGCAGAACATTGCTCTCCATGTGAGGCTGTGGTTGGACAGGTGTATCAGAAGAGGAATTTGGGGAAATAGATGAAAACAGAGAGATGACAAAATGGAGCTAGACACAAAATGCTGGAGTAACCCAGCGGGTCAGGCAGCATCTCAGGAGAGAAGGAATGGGTGACGTTTCAGGTCGAGACCCTTCTTCAGACTGATGTCGGGAGTGGGCGGGACAAAGAATGTGGTCAGAGACAGTAAGACTCGGGGGAGAACTGGGGAGGGGATGGAGAGAGAAAGTAAGGGCTATCTGAAGCGAGAGGAGTGAATGTTCATACCGCTGGGGTGTAAACTACCCAAGCAAAATATGAGGTACTATTCTTCCAATTTGTACTGGGCCTCACTCTGACAATGGAGGAGTGCTTGGACTTGCCGATGTAGAGAAGTCGACACCTGGAACAGCGGATGCAGTAGATGAGGTTGGAGGAAGTGCAAGAGAACGTCTGCCTCACCTGGAATGACTGTTTGGGTCCTTGGATGGAGTTGAGGGGGGAGATAAAGGGACGGGTGTTGCATCCCCCTATGGTTGCAGGGGAAAGTACCTGGGGAGGGGGTGGTTTGGGTAGGAAGGGACGAGTTGACCAGGGTGTTTCGGAGGGAACGGTCTCTGCGGAAAGCAGAAAGGGGTGGAGATGGGAAGATGTGGCCAGTAGTGGGATCCTGTTTGTGGCAAAAATGTTGGAGGATTGACAAAATGGAGCATCTGATTTGTTTGAAAGGGCAAGAGTTGAGTTTCTTAGCATGTAGGTTTAATTTTTTTTTACTTGAAATTTATACCAGATTCAGTGTTAATATTGGAGTGCACAAATACTTCACAACTGAAATAGATATATTTTTAATACACTCGGGTTTCATTTCAAATTTCATTTCTAAACAAGAGCATTTGTTTGGAAAGTATACCATTCTAGAAATACTGCCATAAAAGCTTAAATTATAATTCCTATCATAGCATCATCGAAAAATTGGGTGTTCCAACAAAATATTAAATGATTTTTCAAAGGACCAACTATTTTGCAGTGGAATTTTATGATGCAAAAGCTATGTTGAATTATACATTTCCCTTAAATCATGAAAAATCTTCCATTTTAAGCATTGCGGTGCAGAAAAAAAATCTTTCGAGTAAAAATTGTGTTTACTTGTTTTTTAAAAAAAAAACTGCGTAGACTCCACGCACACGTGCACACACACACACACACACACACACACACACACACACACACACACACACACACACATACATGCTCACGTTTGGCCCATATCTGTTGAAACCTTATCTATGTATTTTAAATATTGATACAGTACGTGCCTCAACTACCTCCCACATCGCCCCCCACCACCACCACCACCTCTATCTTGCCTGTATCACATGTATCCTGATAGAGATAGTTAGGCTCCTTTTCCTATTGTGAAAATGTCAAATACTAGAGTGTATAGAGTCATAGTGATACAGTGTACAGTGTGGAAACAGGCCCTTTGTCCCACACCAGCCAACAATGTCCCAGCTACTCTAGTCCCACTTGCCCGCGCTTGGTCCATAACCCTCCAAACCTGTCCCATCTATGTACCTGTCCAACTGTTTCTTAAATGATGGTGTAAATACGCTCTTCTAAAGTTTACCCCCCTCCCCCCAGTCTAGTTCAGTCAAAAACCACTGAGTCAAGCACTGGAACTAAACTTTATTTTTAGATTGAACAGAAAATTCCCCTATATGATACCTAAACCACCGCGGGTTTGATCCTTGTATCTGCCTGGCCAAGCCCTTCAGCCTCATGTAAGCAGACACACTCCAAAAGGTCACGCAGTCCCAAGCGTTCCTTCAGAAGATCGATCTCGATCTAAGATGGAGCCATCTTTTATAGGTCCATGAACCTTGAGGGGCCGAACTACATAGGGGTGGTCTCTTTACAATCCAATCAAACATATTAAATCAACACATTATTGACATTTCCCCAACCCAATTACAGAATCTCCTATACATTGTTTCTATGAAAAGCTTCTGGAAGGAAGTTAACTGAACTGAATCGGGGCTTTCGCTTAACTTTTTTTCCCTGTTGCCAGCCGGGCAACCTTGGCAGCTTTTTAGGTTGCCAAATGACAGCTTAGGTGGTCATTTAAGAAGATGGCTTGCATGACACGTGCGATAATGTGCTCGGACGAAGTGCGTAGTTACTAGTCGGAATTGTGGTCAATGAAGTATTCACATATTATTTCTGCTTCAAATAAAGTCACAAGCTAAACATATTCACCAATCAAGACATGATATATACCACAATGACATGCAGCAAAATTATAATACAGTATCTCAACTCTTTTTACACATTGCAATTTCTATTATTTCTTTCCACTTCCAAACAAAAATGTGATTGGATTATTCAGCGTATGATCAACTTGTGTCAATAAATCCTGGACCATGATAACATATATGCTTAACCATGCACACTACAGATTGATGCAAGCATGTTTTCTGTGATGGACCGAAAATTATCATGACATGGCCATAGCATGGGTCGTTATTGCTATTGGCACAGTAATACTCTGGCTTCCAACATAATTTATCCATAACAAAATATACAGGTTGCAAGGAAATTTCTAAAGGCATTTTATTATAATAGCTGTTAAAACCGACTATACCCATCTGACAGGTTAAACATTACACTAACTGACAAGAGATGACCAAAGTACTTAACTGCAGCAAATGTTCTTTTGGTAATATGTTTAAAGGTGTCAAAACAAATAATAACATTGGGAATTAAAACACATTTGATTGCATTCCGTTATCAAACATAGTCCATGTTCGCTCTGAAGGCCATGAAGCACAATAGGGTCAGGGGGTGTGTGAATCTGTGCGGGGTGGATAGATGGGGGTGGGGGGTGTGAGAAGGCAAGTGGTGCGGAATGGATGGATTGAGGCAGGTGAATTAGTACGTGTTGGTTGGAGTATGTAAAATTGTGAGGGGAGAGCACGGGGGATGTCAGTGGTGTTGAATAGGGGGATCAGTACAGGATGGATGTGGGGGGGGATCAGTACAGGATGAATGGGGGTAGACAAAAATGCTGGAGAAATTCAGCGGGTGTGAGGCAGCATTTATGGAGTGAAGGAAATAGGCAATGTTTTGGGTCGAGACCCTTCTTCAGTGTTCCCCCCCCCCCCCCCCCCCATTCTTCTTGAATGGGGGGGGGGGGGGGAGGGGAGGTGGCAGGAAAATCAATGCGAGGTGCGTAGGGTGATGAATAGATGGGGGGGGGGGGAGGGTAGATGGGGAGGGGAGCACAGGGGATGTCAGTGAGGATTGAACAGAGGCGGGAATGGGGATCAGTGCGGGATGGAGAGGAGGAGTCCCAGGTTAAGAGGGGTGTAGGGGGGGGTAAAAGAGGGGGGGGGAGGGGCAGAGGAGCTGGGGAGGAAGGAAGTTGGCGCCCTTTGGACAACATTGCCCAGCTGCCTTGGCCATCCCTGTCCAACGCTGAAGTGCCGCCCCAAAAGGGGGGTGGCGGTTGGGATCTCCTCGCTACCGCCTCTCCTCCGACAGCCGACAGGAAGGTGCGGGGCCGAGCAGTGCAGCTCAAAGATCCTATAGCTATAGGATCTTTGGTGCAGCTGCTTCAGACGGCGGAAGGAGATCTCTCTCTCTCTCCCTTCCTCCCTGCTCCCGGCTCGGCGTGTGAGGGGGGGTTGTTTTAAAAGCGATGTTGGCAGATTTGCAAGCAGCAGCTGTTATCAGGACGATAGCGGCCGCTGCTTGCAAATCCGCTGACGGCGCTTTCAAAACAACCCCTCTCGCACGCCGAGCCGGAGGGAGGGAGGGATACGTAGGCCTCATTCCACCGGCGGGGTGTGGGAGGAGGAGGTGGTGGAGCTGCTGTCGCGGCTGCTGTTGCCGCAGTTCGGGGCCTGCCATTCGCTCTGACTCTTCGTCGCCACTCACCTAGTGTCTTTGCCCTGCAATACAGCCGCCACCGAATGTCATGTTCCTATTCTCCTGAGATGCTGCCACACCCGCGGTGTTACTCCAGTTTTTTATGTCTATCGGTATAAACAAGTATCTGCGTGCCAAGCCGGGCAAAATGACTCTGTGTTTAGGTTGCCCGGGGGCACTTTGGGTGGTCAATGGCACCCGGACAACTGCTAATTTCGAGCCCTGTGAATAATGCAACATTTACCCTGGAACTCAAACAAACCTGCCAGGGCTTAACACTTTAGACCAATCAGCAAATAACAGGGTAACTGTCTCACAACATTATTTACAATTTTTTTGCAGTAATCCAATCAACTTCATGCATTTATAATACTTTTGGACGTCTTCTGCAGAAATCTCATTCATTCTGTCAATAGAAGAGATACTCATACATTTCTTATCTGATCTGGGACCGAGACTTACTGGCACCATTCAGCAGCTTGTCTTTTTATGTACTGAAACACAGACTTGAGTAAAATGGCCAAGCAATGCATAAATCCTCTGCTAAATTTTGGTTTCATTCCTGCTCCTTTTTGGCTAGGATTTACAATGGGATAATCCCAGCCTTCAACTACCTCCTTTGGCAGCTTGTTCCATACACCCACCACCCTCTTGTGGAGAAAGTTACCCCTCGGATTACTATTAAATCTTTTCCCCTTCACCTTGAAGCTATGTCCTCTGGTCCTCGATTCCCTTACTCTGGGTAAAAGACTCCGTGCATCTACCCGATCTATTCCTCTCATGATTTTGTATGTAAGCTTTAAGGCAAGAGGGGAAAATTTAAAGTAGATGTTGTAGGAAGTTTGTTTCACATAGGTAGGTGCCTAGAATGTCAAGAGTCAAGAGAGTCAAGAGTCAATTTATTTGTCATTTGGACCCCTAGAGGTCCAAACGAGATGCCGTTTCTGCAGCCATACATTACACACAAATAGACCCAGACACAACATAATTACAATTTTACATAAACATCCATTACATAGCTGTGATGGAAGGCCAAAAAAACTTATCTCTCCACTGCACTCTCCCCCCCCCCCCCCCCCCGATGTCAGAGTCAAAGTCAAAGCCCCCGGCTGGCGATGGCGATTGTCCCGCGGCCATTGAATGTGTTGCAAGGGGAGATGCTAGAAGCAAATACGATAGCAACTGTTAAGACTAATGTGCACAGTGACCTGGGAATAGAGGAATGTTGACCATGTGCAATCAATTTGGAATTAGTTAGATTGGCATAATTGTCATCATTTATATGGTGGGCTAAAGGACTGGTTCCTGTGCATGTTCTCAATGTTCTAATCACTCATTGTAATTCTGAAACTTATTTGATTGTAATATCATTGTAGAGGGTTATTGTTTTTGGTAAGTAACTTCCCCTCTACATCTCTACCCCCTTCCCATTAATTTATAAAAATTGTCATGTTTATAACTATTTGCAATAAACAGTCTTTTTTACTTTAGAGTGTGTGCCACAGTTGTGGAGCTACATCGGATCCTTTACCATTCACAGAGCTGGTACATTATGTGTCAATAACCGCACTCTGGTGAGCAACATTTCCTAAATATTACGAAGAGTTCCATATGTGAAATAAATCTGAAAGAACTGATAACTGTAATTTGAATTTAGTAACCAGGTAGACAGAATGATGGAGAGACATGAACGTCCTAGGCCAGAATTGTTTGCAGAGCTACTTCAAGCAGCAAGTACCATTGGCGACTATAGGAACTGTCCGGTAAGAACAATGTGGACAATTACCATTTGCTCCTCCACTTTGATTTATTGAGCAACTGAATTTCATGAATTTCAACAAAAAAAATATGCACACCCTTTCATAGCGTTATCTGCACGATCCATGTGAAATTGCCAATTGCCACACTTCCCATGGTTACATTTGTCCTGGGTCAAAATCTTGTTTCAACATTTATTTTGAATAGAAATAATGTTCAACACTATTCTGACTAATTAAGGCCAACATCATGAAAAGACTTGAGTGTTGTCATATGTCCCAAAATGGAACAATGAAATTCTTACTTGCTGCAGCAGCACAACAGGTGTGTAAACGCAGTACTTAAAATATAATATAATAAAGATAATATAATGAACAAACAAAAAATAAGTTCAGTAAATAAAAAAATTGTATAGTACAAAAACAAAACGGCCCAAATTTCCTAGTGTAACCATAGGAGTTTGGTGGTTAGTTGGAATTTGGAGTGTTCAATAGCCTGATGGTTGTTGGGAAGACATGAGAGCATGACCAGCATGGTATTGTATTGTATTGTATTGTATATCTTTATTGTCATTTCCTGAGTATTCACATACCCAGAGGAAACAAAAAAACGTTGCTCAACCAGTGTCCATTCAGTGTGCATTAAAAATAAATAGAAATAAAAATACATATATCATGAGCAAATTTAACACTCTACTAAACATTCAACAGGCGTTCCGATCGGCAGCGGCACAACAGTGGCTCTGCTGCAGTGTGTCCAGGTTGGTGGTTGGTGCGCGATACTTTGGCAGGGGGCAAAGTCCGTTTAGCAGTCTTATAGCCTGCGGGAAGAAGCTGAGGAGCATCCTGCTGGTTTTGTAGCTAATGCTCCTGTACATCTTCCCAGATGGCAGGATGGAGAATATGTGATGCGATGGGTGATAGGGGTCTTTGATGATGGAGATGGCTCTGCTGATACATCTCTTCCTGTATATGTCCAGCAGGAAAGGGAGTGGAGCACCAATAATCCTGCTGGCGGTCTTCACAATCCTGTCTAGTTGGTGCCGTTCGTACGCCTTGCTGCTCCCGAACCAGGAAGTGATGCCGTAGGTCAATGTGCTCTCGATTGTTCCCCTATAAAAAGTCCGTAGGTGTGTAGTGGGGAGACCTGCTTTACGTAGTCTTCGGAGAGGGTGTAGTCGCTGCTGGGCTCTCTTGACCAGTGCTGTGGTGTTGGCCGTGGACGTCAGGTCATCTGACAGGTGTAGTCCTAGGAACTTCACGCTGCTGACCCTTTCCACATCGGCTCCATCGATGTGCAGAGGTGGCGTCCTTGATGATGGGTCCTTGATGATATTGACTGTCTTTTTGAGACAGCGCCTCTTATAGATCCCTTAGATGGTGGGGAGGTCAGTGTCCTTAATATATCGGGGCAGTGTTCACCAATTTTTGTAATCTTCATTCCTGGGCATTCGAGTTGCTGAACCAGGCCATGATGCAACCAGTCAATATGCTCTCTATCTTAATAGTTCCCAATATGCTATCACCTCTAATAGTTCAAGAGAGTATTTGTCGACATACCAAATCTCAACCTTCTCGGAAAGTAGGGGTGTTAATGGGTTTTCTTTATAATTGCATCAATGTGATGGGTCCAGGACAGGTCTTCGGAAATGTACACCCCAAGAACTTGTTGTTGACTCTCTCCTCCACGGACCTGTTAATGAAAACAGGTTTATGGATGCTTGTCCTTCCTCTTCTCAAATTGCCTCGTTCTACCTATACTTGTAATCAAGATATTGTTACTTTTAGTTTAATGTATTCTTGCTACTGCCAATGGGAACATATAGAAACAGCACCACCATACAATATGATCATGGCTGATCATCCAAAATCAGTACCCCGTTCTGGCATTTTCCCCATATCCCTTGATTCCCTTGGCTCTAAGAGCTAATCTAACTCTCTCTTGAAAACATTAAGAATATAAAAGAGTGATTGCGATTGGGTGATGATTTCAAAATATTTAAAGAAGCTTTTTTAAAAAAGGCAATGCCCTGACTTAAGTTTTAGCTTGAATTGTTTATATAACCCATTTATCCAGCTCTGGTGGGAATCTCCTTCAGGTAAACTAAAAAATAGTTTGATGATTTGTTGAAAAAAGTGGGTTTCTGCACATTTTTCTTCTGCTACTCGGGTACTCAATAGACACAAAACCCTGGAGTAACTCAGCGGGACGGGCAGCAGCTCTGGGGAGAAGGAATGGGTGAAGTGGGGGGGGGGGGGGGGGGGGGGGGGGGGGGGGGGGGGGGGGGGGGGGGGGGGGGGGGGGGGGGTGGGGGGGGGGGGGGGGGGGGGGGGGGGGGGGGGGGGGGGGGGGAGGGGGGAGGGGAAATGAGACGGCTGATGTACCTACACCTTGAGATCTCACTGTTCTACAATACTGCCCAGGACACTACCATTTTCTATGCAAGGCCTACCCTGCCGTTTCTTATCAAAATGCAAAACTTCACATTTATCTGAATCAAACTCCATCTGCCATTCCTCAGCCATTGGTCTAGTTGATCTAGGTTCAATTGTCCTTGCCCATTACTCAATCATTTTACACCCCGTGCAGGATTCTAATGCAGACAAGCTCTGTGTCACAGCAGCTCAGGTAACAACTGCTTCATATAGATTTTGCAAATCACTCCCCAGAAATTCAATATGCAGAAAAAAATTTGCTCTTTCACAATTAATGTGGAGAGAAAAAACTATACAAATAAACAGAATTTAATTTTTCAACTCTTGTTTATTAATACATGTGCAGATGATGTGGGCGGTCATATAATGGAAAATAATGATACGGAATGTTTTCTGAGATCTCAAATCCTCCCTTTTTCCCCAACCCTCTTAACATAGAGGTCACCTATATCGTCATTGCAACATGCTCTTCCAAGTATTGTGAAATGTGCATCTCGCATTGTCACTGGTACAGGTACACAACCTTTTATCCGAAATTCCGGAAACCGAAAAGCTCCGAAAACCGGACATTTTTGGTCCCAAGACGTAGTTGAGTGAGCGTCCACCGAGGGTGGCCCGGAAAGGTGACAGCGGAACCTCCGGTTGGTCCTGGAAGATAGGGGAACTAAATCCCCTTCCTAAAAGAGAAGGGGAGGGTATATTGCCCGGGAGAGTAGGAATCCCAAGACCAAGTTGAGTAGGAAGGAACTGCAGATGCTGGTTTAATGAAGATAGACACAAAATGCTGGAATAACTCAGTGGGACAGGCAGCAATTCTGGAGAGAAGGAATTGATGACGTTTCGGGTCACGACCATTCTTCAGAGGAGAATGCGGGTTCGCCTACCTGGAAGATACCGGACATTTTTTCCAGGATGTCGTCTGCACACCAAAGCTCGCGTTTGGCACCAAACTTGACACGCCAAAGCTCGCGTTTGCCGCCAAACGCACGTCGCCTCTGCTGCTCATGGATATAAGACTGAAAATGTCAGAAAGAGCTGCACATTCCCCTATGGATAACAGTGAGAAGCAGAAAAGGAAGCGTCTGTAGTGGCCTGGTCAAGGTCAGGAAAAGACCGGACGCCAGGCGGATTCAAAAGAAGCTTTTTTATTAACACCGTTTTCAAACACCAACCGACACTCTTATATCTACCCCTGGGGAGTCGACCGGGAAACCCCGTGGCAGACCTACGCCCCTGTCCCTCAATCGTCGAGGGGAATGATCCAAGGAGTGGCCTACCCCCCAGGGACCGCCACAGGACCCCCCCCAAGTACCCAAGGTACGAAACGGACAGGACGGCGTACACGACGGCCAGACCCGGTGCACACTACGCTCGGACCCGGAACAGGCGCCTGATTAACAAGTGCGGGGTACGAAGTAACCAAAGGAGGAGGTACCCTAGACAGAGGTCGCCCCAGCTTATGGGGCAGCGCTACCAGCGCCGGCCGATCGATATCGATATGTGCTGGCTTCAACCGCGCAACTGAAACAGTCTCCCGCCGACCCCCCATGTCCAGGATGAACGTCGACGAGCCCTGTTCCAAGACCCGGAAGGGGCCCTCATACAGCCGCTGTAGAGGTGTCCGATGTACATCCCTGCGCAGAAAAACAAACTGGCAGTCCTCCAGAGCAGAGGGAATGTGCGGACGGAAGGACCCATGACGAGAAGTGGGCACCGGCGCCAGCTTGCCCACCGTCTGCCGAAGACATTGCAGAGCTTCTGAAGGCTGCTCCACCTGGCCACGTGCCGGCGGGATGAACTCCCCAGGCACCGTTAACGGAGACCCATACACCAATTCAGCGGAGGAGGAGGCCAAGTCCTCCTTGGGTGCGGTGCGTATCCCCAGCAAAACCCACGGTAGAGCGTCTACCCAATCTGGGTCAGTGAGCCGCGCCCTTAGGGCACCCTTAAGCTGTCGGTGAAACCGTTCCACTAGGCCGTTCGACTGTGGGTGGTACGCTGTCGTGTGGTGCAGACGAACACCCAGGAGGCGTGCCATGGCCGACCACAGCTCTGACGTGAACTGAGGCCCCCGGTCGGATGTTATGTCCAGTGGAACCCCGAACCGGGCGATCCAGTGCGCCAACAATGCTCGAGCACAGGTAGTAGTGGTGGAATTCTGTAGCGGAATGGCTTCAGGCCACCGCGTGAAGCGGTCCACAACGGTAAATATATACGTCATGCCCTGGGACGACGGCAGCGGCCCCACGATGTCCACGTGAATGTGGTCGAAACGTTTATGAGGAATGGGGAACTCCTGCAATGGCGCGTGCACGTGTCGTTGCACCTTGGCGGTCTGGCATCGGATGCAAGTGCGCGCCCAATGCCCAACCTCCTTCCGCAGCCCGTGCCACATAAAGCGGGAGGCTACCAGGGCCATTGTTGCCCTGATGGAGGGATGCGCAAGGCCATGGAGCACCTCAAACACCCTGCGCCGCCAGGCGATCGGGACGATGGGTCGCGGAACTCCAGAGGAGACATCGCACAACAGCGTGGTACCCCCAGGACCACAGACAACGTCCTCCAACTGCAGGCCCGAAACTGCTGTACGATAGGCAGCCATCTCCTCGTCGACCAGCTGAGCAGCTGCCAGGTCGGAATAGTTAATCCCCTCACCGACTTGGAGAACCGCGTGGACTGCAGGTCTTGATAAGGCATCGGCCACCCTGTTAAATTTGCCCTCAATGAACCGGATGGAGGTGGTGTACTCGGACACATACGCCAACTGCCTCTGCTGCCGGGCAGACCACGGGTCTGATACCTTGGCGAACGCGAAGGTTAGCGGCTTGTGGTCCGTGAATGCAGTAAATGGTCTCCCCTCCAGAAAATAGCGGAAATGGCGTACGGCGAGATATAGGGCAAGGAGCTCACGGTCGAAGGCGCTGTAACGACGCTGTGGTCCACTGAGATGCCTGCTGAAGAAAGCAAGTGGCCGCCAGCAACCCTCAATGAGCTGCTCTAACACTGCCCCAACCGCAATCTCCGAAGCATCCACCGTCAAGGCGGTCGTGGCATCCTCTCGTGGGTGGACGAGCATCGTGGCCTCAGCCAGTGCCTGCTTAGCCGTCTCAAATGCCGCTGTTGCTTCCATGGACCAATCAACCTCCCTGCGATGACCAGCAATCAGTTCGAAAAGCGGACGCATGATCGCAGCCGCTGAGGGCAGGAAGCGGTGATAGAAAGTGACCATTCCCACGAATTCCTGCAGGCCCCTAACTGTGGTCGGACGGGGGAACCTGCGAATAGCGTCTACCCTGGTCGGCAGAGGCACCACCCCTTGTTCGGTCACGCGGTGGCCGAGGAAGTTGATAGCCGTCACCCCGAAACAGCACTTGGACGCGTTTATAGTTAAACCGAAATCGCTGAGGCGCTGACACAGTTGACGGAGGTGGGTGCAGTGCTCCTGCCGCGTGCGACTGGCCACGAGTATGTCGTCCAGGTACACAAAAACAAAGTCCAATCCGCGGCACACGCAGTCCATAAGCCGCTGAAAGGCCTGCGCGGCGTTCTTCAACCCAAACGGCATCCGCACAAATTCGAAAAGACCAAATGGTGTGATAATGGCCGTCTTCGGGATATCGTCGGGGCGGACTGGGATTTGATTGTACCCTCGCACGAGGTCCACCTTGGAAAATATGGATGCCCCAGCCAGATGGGCATTGAAGTCCTGAATGTGCGGGACCGGATACCTGTCGGCGACGGTCGCATCGTTCAGGCGCCGGTAATCGCCACACGGGCGCCAGCCCCCGTCCTTCTTAGGGACCATGTGGAGCGGTGAGGCCCATGGGCTATCGGATGGACGCACGATGCCCAACGCCTCCATCTGGCGGAACTCCTCCCGAGCTAGACGGAGCTTGTCTGGGGCGAGACGACGTGCCCGGGCGTGCACAGGTGGGCCAGTAGTCGGGATATGGTGCTCCACCCCGTGCTTCGGGGTGGAGGAGTGGAAGTGGGGTTCGAGAATGCTAGGAAAATCTGCCAGGATACGCGCGAAAGTCGCATCCACGGATGACAGGGGGCCATCAGGGCGTACTACAGGATCACCTGTACGGAGGAAGACTGGCTCCAGCGTGGCTGAGTGCATCAGGCGCCGCCGCTTGACATCCACGAGCAGTGAATGGGCTCTAAGGAAGTCGGCGCCCAGCAGCGGCTGGGAAACGTCTGCAATGACGAACCTCCACGAAAACGAGTTGCGGCCAAAGTTGAGGGGAATGGTGCGAAACCCGTAGGTGCGAATAGCACTCCCGTTTGCCGCGGTGAGGAGGGGGCCTTGTTTGCCCGCCCGGATGTCAGTGATGGAGGGAGGCAGAACACTCACTTCCGCACCCGTGTCGACGAGGAAACGTCCCCCACTGCGGCGATCCCATGCGAAAACGCGATGAATCGTGCCGGCCGCCGAAGGAATCGCTGACGGCCGGCCCTTTAGTTTCCCGAGAACGAACAGGGTGGGCGACAAAGCCTGGCTGCAGCTCCCCAGCGGCGATGATAATAACACCAACCAGCTTTGCTGGCGTCTGGTTGAACTGCAAGCCGATTTGGCTGGTTTGAACGCCAGCGACCTCTGCTGGCATTGGTTTGAACTGCAGGCTGGCCGTGCTGGAAGGACGTGCCTGCTGCTGAATGCGTAATGGCCGCCGGATTTTGCCGCGGGGGCCGACCGGGAGCAGTGGAGACGCGGTGGATAGCGGTCCCGACCTGCTCTGAGTCTCCAAACGACTCGGGAAGGACGTCCACTGCTTCCAGGTTGCGATGGCGAGAATTCCACAGCTCGTCGGCATGTTCACCCAGCGCCAGCATGTCGGTAAACGGGTCCCTGGCGAGCTGCATGCGAATGTCGGGAGGCAGCTGCTGCAGGTAGGCATACTTAAAGAGAAAGCACGGCTCATGGTCCCCCATTAGGGTGAGCATGTCTTCCAGGAGGGCAGACGGCTGGCGGTCGCCCAGGCCGTCCATTCTGAAAATGCGAGCTGCCCGCTGGGCATCACCCAGGCCAAACCTCCTGATTAGAAATGCTTTAAGGCCAGCATATTTGTTTGTTACCGGGGGGGCCCTGAGGAAAGGCTTAACCCGCCTCGCGGTCAGTTGGTCAAGCGAGCCAACCACGTAATAGTACTTCGTCTCATCCTGCGTGATACCTCGCACAGCAAACTGGGCCTCTGCCTGCTGGAACCAGGTTTCGGGTTCTTCAGTCCATAGAGTTGGGAGCTTCAGCGCAACAGCGTTATTATCCATCACGACGCGTGATGAACGAAGTCGGGGTCACCAGTGTAGTGGCCTGGTCAAGGTCAGGAAAAGACCGGACGCCAGGCGGATTCAAAAGAAGCTTTTTTATTAACACAGTTTTCAAACACCAACCGACACTCTTATATCTACCCCTGGGGAGTCGACCGGGAAACCCCGTGGCAGACCTACGCCCCTGTCCCTCAATCGTCGAGGGGAATGATCCAAGGAGTGGCCTACCCCCCAGGGACCGCCACACGTCTGTCATTATCGATAGCACAGAAAATAGAGTTATTGCAGAAGCTTGATCGTGGTGTATCTTTGTGGCGTCTTACTGAAGATTATGGTGTGGGAACTACCACCATACACGACCTAAAGAAACAGAAACATAACCTGTTGACGTTTTACAGTGACAGTGATGTCCAGAAATTAATGAAAAATAGGAAAACGCTGCATAGGGTAAAAAACGAAGATCTTGACCGTGTGATGATGGAGTGGGTTCGACAACGAAGAAGTGAGCGTATGCCACTGACTGGTTTGATGGTAATGAAACAAGCTAGAAAATACCATGAAGAACTGAACATTGGAGGCGAGTGTGAATATTCAGAAGGTTGGCTGCAGAAATTTAAGAAGCGTCATGGTATAAAATATCTGAAAATCTGTGGTGAAAAAGCTTCTGTTGATTATGATGCAGCTGAACGTTACATTGATGAATTTGCCAAGATGGTATCTGATGAAAATCTTAGTCCGGAGCAAATGTACAATGCTGATGAAACAGCTCTCTACTGGCGCTACGTCCCTAGAAAAACATTAACAACGGCTGATGAAAGAGCACCATCAGGTTTCAAGGACGCTAAGGATAGGGTGACTGTTCTTGGGTGTGTAAATGCTGCAAGCACACATGTTAAAGTTGGCAGTGCTTGGAAAAAGCCAACGTCCAAGATGTTTTAAAGGTGTAACAAATCTACCTGTGCATTATTATGCAAACAAGAATGCATGGGTAACCAGAGAAATGTTTACCAATTGGTTCAATAACCATTTCGTACCAGCTGCATGAGCTCATTGTACGGAAGCTGGACTGGTAGAAAACTGCAAAATTGTATTGCTCCTAGACAACTATTCCGCACATCCCCCTGCTGAAGTTCTTGTGAAAAATAATGTTTTTGGCATTTATTTTACCCCCCAATGTGACATCTTTAATACAGCCTTGTGACCAAGGAATTTTGCGCTCAATGAAGACAAAGTATAAAGACTTTTTTCTCAACTGCATGTTTGCTGCAGTCAACAGAGGTGTAGATGTCAAATACTTCCTGAAAGAGTTCACTCTTAAGAATGCCATTGATGCACTTGTTAATGCTTGGAAAGATGTAACTAAATCAACATTCAAAAATGCATGGCACAAATTTTGGCCTGCAACAATGTTCGATGAAAATGAGCCTGCAGATGAAGACTTTGAAGGATTCCGTGTTACTGACGAGAAGAAGATGATATCAAACCTCATTGCTTATGCCAAAAGTGTTGCAACAGAAAATGTAAAAACGTTAGTCAGCTGATATCGAAGAGGTGCTGAATGTTGACAATGACGCACCTGTTGTGCATTCCTTGAGAGATGGAGAAATTGCTGAAATGGTGTTGGATAACAATAAGCATGAGGATAGTACAGGTAGTGATGAGGATGATGACATTGTGAACACAGGTGAAAAAATGCCCATAGATGATATGGTAAAACTGTGTGATCAGTTAATTGGTGGCATGGAACAATGTACGTTTATCAATGCCCATGTGATTATGGCAGTTTATTCAATCAAAGAGAGACTGCTTAGACAGAAACCTTTTTTAATGAGACAGATGACACTGGAGGAAGTCTTTAAGCCCGAGAACGATGGTCACGATGGGAATGATGTGAAGCACGAAGACGATGGTCACCATAACAACGATGACAACATTGATGTTTCTCCAGGATCCTCAAAATAGTTGTTTTGTGCTTTTACTGCATGTAAGTTTTTTTTCATGTGTTTAGCTTAGTTTAGCTTAGTTTGAAGCCAGTTTATGTTTAAAGTTTTACTTAATGTTTTATCTATTTTTTTATAATTTATTCGGGGGATTCAAGAATACCCGAGCTAGGCCACCTAAGGCCATGTAGCCCCGCTAGGGTGACAAGAGAGCGCTACCTCCCTCACTGAGTAACTGCCGAGATCGAGGCGCAAACTCGCTCCCGAGTAACTGCCGGGATCGAGGCGCAAACTCGCTCCCGAGTAATTGCCGGGATCGAGGCGCAAACACGCAACCTTGCGGCCATGAGTCGAGCACTCTACCACTGAGCCACCCCGGTCCCCTAAAAAACGTTAAAATCTACGCGAAAAATCTTCCATCCCGAAATCCGAAAAATTCCAAAATCCGAGAAGTGTCTGGTCACAAGACTTTCGGATAAAAGGTTGTGTACCTGTATATTAATATCTCCCTGTGTTTTGATGTTGGATACGTGCACTTTAAGCCAGCCTAACAATTTAACTGCTATAACCTAGGCATTAAAGATCTGGATTAATGATTCAGCACATGTGAATTTGGATATCTCAATGCCAGCTTCAGGCTTTGCTTAAAAAAGAACATATAAAAGTGACATTAAATCTGTTGGGTTGTCATAATAAAAAAACACAACTGGTGAACTAATGGGCATTTGCAGAGCCATTATATTATGTTTTTAACCCTGCCAGGGTTTTAGTTTCTCTCTAATCTGGACCATTGGTGTTGCCAAGAGGCTATAGGCTGAACATTTCTATCAACAATCCTCACTGTGATGGAAAGAAATAAAGTTCTGCCATCTTCCTCCTTTGTTCACCTGTGACCGGGTCCTTTGAACGGGGTCTGCTCGTCAGGATGATCGAAACTCTGGTGTCGGGACGGATCGGAACACTCTGCGGCATGGAGCTCCCGAGTCTGCCGCTACTCACCAGAGACCGCTGCTTCATGGTGTTAAAAGTACACAGGCCTGTGGTCGTAGCACCAACACTGGCGATTCTTGGCATCCTCAGCTTGAAGCTCCGGGCCGGTCTCCAGGAAAGATCGCACCACTCTACATTGTAGGCCGCAGGGGGGGGGGGGGGGGGCAAAGATGTGACACAGAGAAAAATTGCATCTCCATCGAGGTATGTGACTGAGAAAGGTTTCCCCCGATCCCTCCCCCACGCCACCCGCACCCCCCACATAAAACATACCAAGGGACATTAAAACAAACATTCAATACATACTTAAAATAAGTGGTGAATTACACAGTATTCGCATTTCTATCTGTCCCATGATATACATGACTTGTTAATGCATATCGTGACAACAATCCTCATGCATTGCTGTTTTTGACTACCTGCTGAATTTGTGGGGAAGTGCAACGATTGCGACAATTCTTCTTGCGTATGGCGTGCACAGCCTAAAGTTGTAAGACAACTTGTTCTGTTTGATCTTCTGTTTGTGCACGCCAGGTAGATTGCATTCATCGAAACGGGGTGGACCACGTGAAGGTTGCAATCTCCCAGCGACAATTAATTGTGGGGAACTTGCTTTTAAAAGTCCACATATACATATATCAAATGAAAGGATAATCCACTGCTGTTACCTTTGTTTGGAATCAATTGTGGAGACTAGTAGGACAAACCATTATCCCTTAAAAGCCAAAAGGAAGTATTCCTGGCTTCACCACATAATGAAGCAATTGTTATTGTCACTAATGACTTTGAAAAAGCAGCTTCTTGGCTATTGGCACAACTTGCCCAGGAAGTGTTTTTTTTCAAACTCATTAGTGACACAACTCCAGTTTCACAGTAAATTCCTCCAACTGTAGAGATTAAGGTCAATATCACCCTGAACAATTTTGGACCGTGAAAATATTCAGAAGCTGTGACAAAACTATCTAATCAATGTATCATGGTTTACAGTTATATATTATGGTGTTCTTTGTTCAAGAAAACTGCACTTCCTCTAGTGTTCATTAAGTAGAGATCATCAGTCCTTACAGTTAAGTGGATTTGCAAAGATTTCAAGCTTGTAAGGTTTAGGGTTTGATGGATGGTTGTTCTGACTACCCGTGAATACATGGAGCTCAAATAAGTTTCATGGACAATCACTCCCTGAATATCCAGCAATTGTGGATCCAAGATATGGCATGTCTTATGGTAATTGCAATATTTCTTGTCATATGATGCCCGTGTGTTCATTGGTCGATGTATTGAGTATGAGAGTCGGGAAATCATGGTGCAGCTTTATGGGTGTTTCAGTAAACAAGGGTACCAACCTGTGACAAGGGTGGTCAAGTTTGAAAGTTATTCAATCATAAAGAAATACCACAGGATTAAAAATGGGCCTACCTATGATTCTTTGGAGCTAATTTGTGATCAAAATCAACCAAAATTTAATACTTTAATAATTTGAAAAAAATATATTATAAAACATATAAGGCATATGATACACTTACTGAATTCGAAGCTCCCTTACGAAATGTCGGCACCATACCCACCACGTGACCCGTAGTTCACGCCAAGGTCATTATAATCGTTTTGTTTTAATTTTTTTTAATCGTGACAAGTCAGCATGGATTTATGAAGGGGAAATCATATATCATGCTTGACTAATCTTCAGGAATTTTTTGAGGATGTGACAAGTAAAATGGATGAAGGGGTGCCAGTGGATGTAGTGTATCTAGACTTTCAGAAAGCCTTTGATAAGGTCCCGCACGGGAGACTAGTGACTAACATTAGAGCATATGGTATTGGGGGTAGGGTATTGACATGGATAGAGAACTGGTTGGCAGACAGGAAGCAATGAGTAGGAAATAACGGGTCCTTTTCAGAATGGCAGGCAGTGATATGGGAAGAAAGCAGGAACGGGGTACTAATTTTGAATAATCAGCCATGATCATATTGAATGGTGGTGCTGGCTCGTAGGGCCAAATGGCCTACTCCAGCACCTATTTTCTATGTTTCTATCTAAGGTCCATGTTTCACATCCATACAGCAAGCTAGAGAGTTCTACAGCTTTGTAGACTTTCAGCTTGATGTTGTGGTGGTTTAACACTTGTGCTTGGAGTCAACCAAGTGCATGACTGGCCTTTCTGATTCTGGTCAATTTTTCCTTGTCCAGCGAACCATCAGAAGACATCATGCTGCCCAAGCACTTGAAAGTGTCAACAGTTTTCAGCTGCATGTTGTCAATGGTGGTGCTGAAGAGCATGGGGCTGGCTGGTGGAGGACTTCTGTCTTACTGAGACTGATATTGAGACCCAACAGCTATGCTGCTACTGCAAATCTTGACACAATAAATTGGAGGTCAGATTCCTTGTGTGCCATGAGGGCAGGGCGCAGCCATCCACAAAGAGCGCATGGTGATGAGGTGTTGAAGAGGTTTTTTTTCTTGCCGTTCTGTCAACATAAATCCAAGAGAGACCCATCAAGTTGGTACATGATGAAGACCCTGCGAGCGAGATCTTGGAAGGCATGACGCAGAAAGCTTCTGAAAAGGAGGTTGCGCAGTACTGGGGCGAGAATGCAGCAATGTTTGATTCCATTGGAGGTATTGAAGGGCACAGAGCGGTCGCCGTTTACCAGTACTTATCCCGTCATGCAATCATGGAAAAAGCTAATGGACTAGGTGAGTTTTCGAGAGCAACCAAGCTTGGCGAGTATGATCCACTGACCCTTGTCAGGTCGATGAGGACAGCGTAGAGGTTCACCTTCTGCTCTATGCAATTTTCCTGAACTTGTCTTACCGTGAAGACAATGTTGACAGTGCTGCGATCAGATCTGAAGCCATATTGTGCCTCTGGCAGGCTTTCTTCTGAGACACTGCTGAGTGATATGACATTGTGGGGATTACTGAGACCTGGCTGCAGGAGGATCGGGCCTGGGAACTTAATATTCAGGGTTATACATCCTATAGAAAGGACAAGCATGTGGGCAGAGGAGGGGGGGTAGCTCTGCTGGTGAGGGATGGAATTCAGTCCCTTGCGAGGGAAGACATAAGGACTGACGAGGTAGAATCACTGTGGATTGAGTTGAGCAATTGTAAAGGCAAGAAGACACTAATTGGTGTTATCTACAGGCCCCCAAATAGTACCCGGGATGTACGGTATATGTTGCAGCAGGAGTTAAAACTGGCATGTAACAAAGGTAATGCCACTGTGGTGATGGGGGATTTCAATAATAACAATAATAATAATAATTTTATTTATAGAGCACTTTAAAAACAAACATAGCTGCAACAAAGTGCTGTACATCACTAATCATTGACAAAAAAGTTAATACACACCAAAAATAACAAAAGAAATAGTAGGAAAAGACATGTAAAATAAAGAAACATCAAAAACACCACAAACAGAAGCAAAGCCTCAGGCATGGTCAAAAGCCAGGGAGTACAAATGCGTTTTAACACTGGATTTGAAGATGGACAGTGAGGGGGCCTGTCTGATGTGCAGCGGCAGGGTGTTCCAGAGTGCCGGAGCAGCAACAGAGAAGGCTCTATCCCCTCTGAGCCTCCGACTAGACCTCGGTACCTCCAGGAGCAGCTGACCAGCTGACCTGTGGGACCGGGCAGGAGTGTATGGGTGGAGCAGCTCAGAGAGGTAAGGCGGGGCGAGCCCATTCAGAGATTTAAAAACAAATAACAGTAACTTAAAATGAACCCGAAAGTGCACCGGGAGCCAGTGTAGGGAGGCCAGAATTGGCGATATGTGCTCCCTCTTTCGAGCCCCTGTTAAAAGGCGAGCAGCAGCATTCTGAACCAACTGGAGATATCACCCTGAAGCCAGTGAAAGAACGAGCAACACCAAAATAGAGCGCGTTACAGTAATCCAGCTAGATGTAATAAAGGCATGGATTACTGTCTCAAAATGCTGCCGCTCGAGAATGGGCTTCACCTTCGCCAGCTTCCTTAGGTGAAAGAAGCTGGACTTAACCACCGCGCAATATTTGGCGATCTAATTTAAGTCACTGTCCATCTAAAACCCAGGTTCACAACTGTTGGCTTCACGTACCTTGACAATGGACCTAGATCAACAAATGGAGGTTCACGGCAGCCATTGGGATCAAATAACATCACCTCTGTCTTATTTTCATTAAATCCAAGCAAGTTTAGGGCCAACCAAGACTTAATGTCATCAAAAAAGTAGACAGAAGCGATTTTTACAGAAAAGGCATCTTCCCCCCTCAGCGGCAAATAAAGCTGGGTATCATCTGCATAACAGTGGAAGGAGATGCCATGCTTTCTAAGGATGGAACCCAGAGGAAGTATGTACAGCGAGAAAAGCAGGGGCCCCAGAATCGAACCCTGTGGAACCCCATATGACAGGGGAGCGGAAGAGGATTCAAACCCAGCAAGGCTAACACACATGGTTCTCTCTGCCAGATAGGACCTGAACCATCCCAGGGCACTGTCGCAGATGCCCACTAACTGCTGTAGCCGAGATAAACAGATATTATGGTCCACCGTATCAAAGGCGGCAGACAAGTCCCTTACGGACAAGAACCACACCATCCC
The DNA here is from genome assembly GCF_028641065.1 of Leucoraja erinaceus. NCBI lineage: Eukaryota > Metazoa > Chordata > Chondrichthyes > Rajiformes > Rajidae > Leucoraja > Leucoraja erinaceus. Next base: position 104,474,277 of record NC_073377.1, on the reverse strand, counting down.
CAGAATCATTAGCCCGGAGGATCACGCCAAAACCCTTAGCAATGCTGACTCGTTGCTGTGCATGGTTTTTAAAATCGCAGACTGGAAGAGCATCCGATTTATCATGCTCCCCCAGGATATCATGCTGACTAGAAACAACTCTCTCCAGGAATTGAGCAGAAATAAAAGGCATTTCGAGATGAGTTAAAAATGGCCAGAACAGATATGCAGGTAGACTGGGAAAATCAGGTTGTTCAGGACCCCAAGAAACAGAGTTCTAACAATGGATTCTTAGAGCAGCTTGTAATGGAGCAAAATCAGAGAAATGGCAATTTTGGATTTAGGGTTGTGACATGAACAGAGAACTGATAAGAGAACTCGAGGTAAAGGAAGCGCTGGGTAGGTAATGATCATAATATGATCAGTTTTAATGGCAATTTGAGAAGGGGAAACAATCGGAAAGTGGCAGTGAATGCAGAATAAACAAAGGGGACTATGAAGGCATGAGAGGGGAGCTGGCCAAGGTAGACTGGGAAGGCCTACTCCAGCAGAATGACGGTGTGGAGCAGCAATGGCAGGAATTTCTGGGCATAATCTGGACCACCATTACAGCAAGAGAGATTTGAATGGCTTTGTAGACTTTCAGCTTGATAATGTGGTATAGGTTAAACCGTGCTTGGAGTCAACCAAGTGCCGGACCTGGCCTTTAAAATTCTGGTCAATTTTTCCTTGTCCAGCGAACCATCAGAAGACATCATACGGGGCTGACCAAAGGACTGGAAAGTGTTCAACAGTTTAAAGCTGATGTTTGTCAAGGAATGCTGGAAGAATGGGGCTGGCTGTAAAGGACTTCTGTAGATACTGGCCAGGGATAAAGAGGACCAAACAGCTATGCTGCTATGTGAAAATCTGGAAAGGGTGAATAAGTATGGATGTCAGAATTCCTTGTGGGCCATGAGTGCAGGGATTGCAACCTTCACTAACAAAGAGGAAACAATCTGGTGATGACTGGAGTGAACAAGAGGACTCTTTTTTTCTTGAGGGATCTGTCAACAAAAAGGAAGAGAGAGACAATCAAGTTGGTACACTGATGAAGACCCTGCGAGCGATGATCAAGAAGGCATTCCGCAGGGAGCTTCTGAGAAGGAGGTTGCGCATATGGGGATGATCATGCAGCAATGTTTGATTCCACCCTCAGGATTGAAGGGCACAGAGCGATCACCCGTTACCAGAAAGGATCCAAGAGATGCAATCATGGGAATTAGCTAATGGACTAGGTGATGTTAAAGATTTTGAGAGCAACCACTGAAAGAAGGCGAGTATGATCCTTTGATAGCTGTCAGGAGGATGTTTAGACCGTATAGGTGGATTTTGAAAGGGCTCTCGTGCAATAATCTTCTGGAATTGTTTTACCGGAAGACAATGTTGACAATTGCTTGGATAAGATCTGAAGCATACGGGTGCCTGACTGATGGTGGCTAAATTCTGAGACACATGGTGAGGTGATATGAGGGTGTTGACGGATACTGAAATTGGTTGGCAGGAGGAGCGGGCCTAGGAAGTGAATATTCAGGGTTTCAGGATGGCAGGCAGTGGACAAGAGTGCCGCAAGGTTTGGTGTTGGGGCCGCAACTAGTTGGTGAGGGATATAATTCAGTGATTTGAAGAGGGAATTAGGAGCAACGCTGAGCGAGGTATGACATCACTGGCTGGGTGGCAGTTGTGAACTGTGAGGCAAGAAGTTAGGAGGTTGCAGGTTATGACCAGGACAGGTTGATTAGTGTGGATGGATGTACGGGATATGTGTTGCAGCAGCGATGAGTTAAAACATATGGCATGTAATCTTGATGCCGGTGATGGGGGCTAGCAGGTGCGGGTGTCAGGTTGGTTCAGGGACCCCAAGAAAGCCGTTCGTAGAATGCCGGCGAGAGATGGATTTTGGCAGCCTCGCTGGAACCCCCCACCTAAAAGGCAATTTTGGACTTAGTGTTGTCCAATGAACCAGATATGAGAGAACTCGAGAGATAAGGAACCGCTGGGAGGTAGTGATCATAATATGATTAGTTCTAATGCTGCCCCCGCTGGCGGAAGGGGGGAGGTACTATAAAATCGGAGTGTGGCCCTGCTCAGTTGAACAAAGGGGAAGTGATGAAGGTCAATGAGAGGGGAGCTGGCCGAATAACACTGACTGGGAACGTTATACCAGCAGGAATCCCGGTGGAGCGGCTGTAAGGCAGGAATTTCTGGGCATTGTCTGGAAGCCGCAGGATCAATTTCATTCACAAAAAGGATCAACAGAAGAAAGATTCTAATGTTCTCTCCACCTTTCATGATCTGCTTAGGAGGCAACCGTGGGCTGACATGAGACGGTAGGGATAGAATAAAACTAAAGCTTAGCTTGTAGGGTCAAAGAGTAGCCGGAAACCAGTAGGATTGGGAAACTTTCCTTTAGAGAAGGAAAACAAACGGGAATTGTTGGGCTGAAAAGATGTTGTATGAATCTGCTTTGCATGGCCAGCAGTTGTAAAGAAGCACTGCGCAGCTTCTTTGTGCTATGCTCTGTAGAGGCTTAAAGCGATCTTTCTTGGTCACATCGGTGAGTCCCTTCAATTAAGGCCTTGCACTGCTCTTCTAAGTGTTTGATGATTTCCTCATTGTTTTCATCAAACCAGTGGTCCGAGCACAGCTTTTTGCTGATTCTGTAACTAGCACTTTAAACTGGTACCACTTCTCATTTGAGTCTCCAGTCAGTGGTCTATGAGCAGCCAGTAACTCATCGACACTGAAAGTAAAATTTTCATTGGCGAGGTCGCTTATTGGGTAGGCTAATGGGACTGAAGGATTTTAAATCTCCTGGGCCTGGTGGTCTGCATCCCAGGGTCCTCAGGGAGGAGGTGAAGCTTTAGAAATAGTTTGACGCATTGGTGATCACTTGCTCCGCGCATGTTCAATATTGATGCAGGATTGGAGGATGAGCTATGTCAAGGTTAGCCACAGTTTGGAAGAAAGGACCCAGAGTCTTTTAACTGTTCGGTAGCCTGAGACTTGTGCTGGTGGGAAAGATTCTGGAGTAAATTACTCAACAGAGGCAGTCCATGCCATTCATTTGGATAGCATGATAAACACCTGGGTCCGTCAACATGGTTGTTGCTGCCAACTCGTGGCTTGACTAATCTTCTGGAACAGAATAGGATGTGTCACAAGAGCAAGCGTTGGATAAGGTCCCGGTCCTGTAGACTGGTTTCCTTGTCTTCGTAGCACATGCTGGTGGGGGTAGGGTGTGACACTGATGACAATTGGTGCATGAGGAGATGAAGCAAAGAGTGAAACTTCATCAGGGTCGTTGACTCCTGCAGAATGGCAGGTAACTGACAGAGGATGGCAAGGTTCTGGTTTGGGGTCCCGCCACTGTTTACCATATCCTATTCTCTGATGGTCATGGAAGAGGGAATCAGAAGCAATGCTAGCAACTGCCCTCTGACTTCCCTGGGTGGCTTCTTCTGGAAGACATGTTAGGAGGCTGCAGAGCAGCAATGTGAAGTGGGCATATGCGCGCAGATGTTCCCTATATTAGCAGGGCAGTCTTTCCGCGATGTCTTGCCGTGTGTCGTCTCGATCCATCAGTGTGCGGACATTCTGTGCGTCCAAAATGAGCTGTTTCCTGTGATTGTCGACCGCACTTGTTAACTGTCAACTGCCTCTCCTTGACATGCCCTTTGTTTGATGAAAACAATGAGGAAATCATCAAACCCTTAGAAGACCAGTTTTTTCGTAGGGAGGCAATGTTCTGGACACCTTTTCTTGTCCCTTCCTTTACTAAAGTGAGCAGTGCAGGTCCCTAAAGAAGTCTGGCTGCGAATTTCAGCTTTCTGGTCCAGGAAGTGCAACTGCAATTGGTCACGTGCAGGTTCAGAACTGAGCTCCAATAGCAAACACTGTCGTTTCGCACATCTACTCCACGGTGAAGGTCCCCTCGATGCGGCTGTAACCTTTTCTACTTTGGGCTGGCTGTTCTCTGTGCCCAACCTGTTTGCCTCGCCAGATTTAACAAGTTGTGTTCACAAAATGATTTTTGCACAAAACTTTTTGTACATGGAAGAGATTAGTGGGAGTGGCTGTTGTACGAGCCAAACCCCACCCTATCGGCCACAGGATCTGGATTTGAGTGGCATGGTTAGCCGTTGTGCTGGAAACTCCTTTGGCTGCAGTGGATGGCCATGTCTTCTTTCGTGCTTTGACATGCCCTTTGCACTCCACAGTGCGCTGCTGAGCTGCCTTCCTGGCCGTTGAACCCCCTAGTGGATATCTTCCGCCCAATCCACCAGAACAGACTTTGCATGCTGGGCTGAACATGTTCCTGCATGTCACCGAGGGTTTGAGTTCCGACGGCCAACCGCATCTGGCTTAGCCCACCAGTTGAAGTGGTTTTCCAGGCTGTGGCTGTTGTCACATGCTAACATAGAAATTAGGTGCAGAAGTAGGCCATTCGGCCCTTCGAGCCTGCAACCGCCATTCAATATGATCATGGCTGATCATCCAACTCAGTATCCCGCACCTGCCTTCTCTCCATCCATACCCTCTGATCCCCTTAGCCACAAGGGCCACATCTAACTCCCTCTTAAATATAGCCAATGAACTGGCCTTGACTACCCTCTGCGGCAGAGAGTTCCAGAGATTCACCACTCTCTGTGTGAAACACAGCTTCCTGGAGCCACAGGTGAGCGCTGGGTTCCAGGTTGGGAGCAAAGGTGGAGAAACTATCCTCCGAGGAGCACAACATGTCTCCCTCCAGTGGTGCCACACCTCCCTGAGCACTCCGATACACCCTATTACTTAATAAACTAAATGGTTTCCTAGTTATCACCACACCTGCAAAATGTTGGAGGAGAATGCACTCATTCTCCTTGTTTCCAGGCTTTCAGGCTAGATGGACAATGAGGTCCAACTCCTTAGTACATGTTAAGTATGGGGAAACATGGTATTGCAGATGCTGGTTTATGGGGGGGGGGGGGGGGGGGGGGAAAGGCAAAGTGCTGGAGTAACTCAGCGGGTCAAGCAGCATCTCTGGAGAGGAGAACATGGATAGGCAATGTTTTTGGTTGGGTTCTTTCAGACTGATTGTGCAGGGGGAGCTGAAATGTGGTGAAAGTTGGAATAGAGGAAGGGCACGACAAAGCCTGGCAAGTGATATGTGATACAGGTGAGGGAGGTTTTACTAGGTCAGATGGTTGGACAATGCCAGAGATGAAAAGATGAAAGGTGTGAGACGAGGATTAAAGAATTGTGAAGCCAGAGGAAGCAATAGACAATAGGTGCAGGAGTAGGCCATTCGGCCCTTTGAGCCAGCACCGCCATTCAATATGATCATGGCCGATTATCCACAATCAGTACCTCGTTCCTGCCTTCTCGCCATATCCCCTGACTCCGCTATCTTTAAGGTTGTAGGTTGGTTATCTAAAATTGGAGAATTTGGTGTTCATACTATTGGGTTGCAAGCTTCCCAAGCGGAGTCGTTTGGGTCAGTTCCTCCAATTTGCGTGCGGCCTCACTCTGGCAATGGACGAGGCCCAGGGCAGAAAGATCAGTATGGAAATGGGAAGACTTAAAATGGTCAGCAACAGGAAGATCGAGTATGCCTTTGCAGACCGAGAACCAGTGTTCAGCAAAACAGTTGCTATGTCTATGCTTGGTCTTGCCGATGTAAAGGAAGCAACATCGGGAGCACCCGGATGCAGTAGATGAGTTTAGTGGAGGTGCACGTGAACCTTTGTCTCACCTGGAATGGTTGCTTAGTTCTCTGGATGGATGAGAGGTAGGAGGTATAGGGCTGGTTGTCGCGTCTCTTGCGGTTGCAGGGGAAAGTACTCGGGAGGGATGTTTTGGGTGGAAAGGGATGAGTGAACAGTGGAAGGCAGAAAGGGGTGGGGATGGAACGATATGACTAGTGGTGGGATCACGTTGAAGGTGGTGTAATGTCGGAGAATGGCATGTTACTAAGTATGGTGATTTGGATTTGCTTTAACTGTCATGTGGGGCATCCTGTAGTAGTCCTCATCTAAGTGATTTGGAGGAAAATCTGTCTGAGACTACACAAGGTGGTTGACAACCCTTCCTTACCCAGCTGAGATATGTACGTTATCCTCTCAGAGGTGATGCCTAAAGGAGGTAGGTGCAGTGAATGACACATCATCCCATCCCCCCCTCCCCCGTTGTTTTTGTCTTAAGGGTATGGAGTGGCAGAGATGGCTGGCCTGTTTTTCTTTAGCTGTCATTCAGGAGTGATACAGAAATACAGCATGATTTTTGAGATGATGAGAGAACACAAATAATGTACTGAGGCAGAAATCTAGTCAATTGAACTGATGCTCTGATCTGAAGCACCTATTTTGCGTATGAACACTATGATGATGCCACTCACTGTATTTGGCTCCCACAAAAATTATTGGCTCCATGGACACCAAGGTTGTGATGACAGCACATGGTATTCTATCCTAAAAGTACACTGTCAGGGGATGATTTCTGAAAAAAGATGAAAATTGTTTCTCTATTCCATTGTGATTCTAATCGTATTACACGAATAGTCTACAGTACTCCCCCTTGCTTTTAAAGCATATCATTGTACTGCAACTTTTATAAAAAATTTTCTTGAGGCAAGATATGATAGGAAGGTGATGCAGATACATAATGGAACGTTTGTAAGAAATGAAATTTGCTAAGTAACATGGAACTGTAGTATTATAGAAGTATATGGTTTTTATGTATGAAGCTGATTTTCTGTTGATAGTTAACTCCTATATTCTGCTGGTGAAGTTCACCAAACCTGTTCAGATCCCAAGGGCTATTCTTTCTCAAAAGGACACAAAGTGCTGGAGTAACTCAGCAGGCCAGGCAGCATATCTGGAGAACATGCACAGGTGACATTTTAGGTCGAGACCCGTCAGAAAGCTTCTGAAGAAGGTTCTCAACCCGAAACGACACCTATCCATTTTCTCCGAAGATGCTGCCTGACCTGCTGTGCCCTTTTGTGTTTAACCAGCATCTGCAGTTCCTCCTTCATTTTGGTTATTTTTTTTCTTCATTTGTCCAAAAATTGTTAGATTGTTCTAAATATGTTTTGGGAATATTTTTTTTTGTACGTGTTCAGTCGTGGCTAAAGTATTTTGAGTTTTGTCATTGTTTTGCATTGGTTGTGTTGATATGTTTTAAGTTCTTTGATATTGTTTTTGCTTTCAGAGTAATTGTGGACAGAAGATAAAGATCAGACGTGTGTTAATGAATTGCCCAGAGATAGTCACCATTGGTTTGGTCTGGGACTCTGAGAATTCAGATCTCACATTGGATGTTATCAGATATTTGGCATCACAGCTCTACCTCCCCGGAGTGAGTCAGAAGAAAGTTATTTAAATTTAATAGTAAAAATAAAATTCAGTATGTATTTGTGCAGTGGAATCCTATCCTTACACTGATTTAAAGTCTTAAAGTAGAAAGATAAATTTGGTAGCTTTTACTTTTATTGTCAGTGTTCAGGATGGGCCATTTAACAGGTGTTTGATACATCCATTCAAATTGTACAAACTAGCTGAAATTGAATATCCTTGTAAACTCTTAATAGTTTCATCACAGCTTGAAACGTCACCTGTTCTTTTACTCGAGATGCTGTCTGACCTACTGAGTTACTCCAAGGTAGACAAAAATGCTGGAGAAACGTCACTTATTCCTTCGCTCCATAGAGGGCAAGGCAGCATCTATGGAGCGAAGGAATAGGTGGTGTTTCGGGTCGAGGCCCTCCTTCAGACTTCAATACTTTTTGTCTATCTTTGGTATAAACCAGCATCTGCATTTCTTTGTTTCTATCTTCTCTTGATTCTATCTTCTCTTGATACATTTTACAGCAGTTTCTGACCTTTGCAAAGGGTTTTGCTAAAGACATACGGGGTGTCAAAATATAGTCGTCTACGCTTTAGCAAATCAAACAACTTCCAAGCCAACACCCACCTATCATAGGAGTGCCGTTCACTGCTGCTTCCCAAACCTCCAGACTTCAGCAGAAGCCAGCCACTTTACTCCTCGGTCACAATTAACTTGTGTGGTTACAACAGCAAACATAGGCACCGTTTACGTTACCGGGGTGGAGAGTGTTATGTTCCCTGAGGACCATCAGAGATGCTGCCTCACCCACTGAGTTACTTCAGCATTTTGTGTCTTCCCTGAGAACCATCTGTATCGTGATCTTCCACAGTGCATAGCCAAATCATCAACAATGCATATGTTTAAAAAATATGTTTTTAAAAAAAGTTGACACATTCTGTAACGGCATATTTTAATTCCATATCTCAAGATTTATTTTGATAATTTGTGAATTCCGTAAGGTTGCCAGAACTGTTGTAACAAGGCGTCACCTGTACATTAACTTATTTTTGCATCGTTTTTATCATTCATTATTTTGCATATCTTGATATAATTTGACCTGTAATCTAGAACTGGAAAGAAATGTCATGACATAGAAGTTTCCAGGCATATTTAAATGTCAACCTCAGTTGCATTCGATTCCAGTTAAAACAAGGGCCTTTACTAGATTGCCTTTTTGTGTGTTAATATGTATAGGGATTGCCATTATAACATACTTTATTGTTGGACGAAAGCAACTATTTAAGTAGTACATAGCCCGATCGTAAGCATGCTCCTGTAATTCTCTTCAAGTGAATTTAATTTATACCCAGAAGGAAGTAGCTTCATTCTAACAAGGATACCAGAAACATCAATCTCCACTTTTAAAATTCAATTAGAAATTTGAGAAGTGTGAAGACACATAGGCTCATTGATAATGCTGTATGTTTTTTGAAGCTTTATTTCAGAGCAACTGATGAACGGGCTAAAAGAAGTGAATTAGTCCTGGTTGGGATGGTATGCTACTCCAACAGACACTACTGTACATTTGCCTTTCATACCAAAAGCGCTAAGTGGATTTTCTTTGATGATGCCAATGTTAAAGAGGTGAGCTAGATTTAAATCAGCAAGTATGCTTTACTTTGGTCCCTCTCTACCGACCTCCCTCTCTCTACCCCCCTCCCTCCTTCTCTCTACCCCCCCCCCCCCCACTCTATCCCACTCTACCCCTCTCCCACTCTACCCCTCTGACCCCTCTACCCCTCTCCCACTCTAGACCCCTCTCCCACTCTACCCCTCTCCCACTCTCCCCCCCTCCCCACTCTACCCCCCTCCCTCTCACTCTACCCCCCTCCCTCTCTACTCCCCCCCCCTCCCTCCCACTCTACCCCCCCCGCCTCCCACTCTACCTCCCTCCCTCCCTCTCTACCCCCTCCCTCCCACTCTACCCCGCCTCCCTCTCTACCCCCCTCCCTCCCTCTCTACCCCCCTCCCTCCCTCTCTACCCCCCTCTCCTCCCCTCTACCCCTCCCTCCCTCTCTACCCCCCCTCCCTCCCTCTCTATAACCCCCCCTCTCTACCCCCTCCCTCTCTACCCCCCCCCTCCCTCCCTACCCCCCCCTCTCCCCCCCCTCTCCCTCCCCCCCTACCCCTCCCTCTCTCTACCCCCCTCCCTCCCTCTCTCTTACCCCTCTCCCTCCCCCCTCCCTCCCTCTCTTACCCCCTCCCCCCACTCTACCCCCCCCCCCTCACTCCGGGCCCCCCCTCTTACACCGGGCCCCCCTCCCGTTCTCCGGGCCCCCCCCCCCCCTCGTTCTCCGGGTCTCCCCCCCCCCTCGTTCTCCGGCCCCCCCCCCTCGTTCTCCCCCCCCCCCCCCCCCCCCCTCCCTCTCTCCGGCCCCCCCCCCCCCTCTCTGCCCCCCCCCCTCTGTTGCCCCCCCCTCCCCCTCCCGTTCTGCCTCCCTCCCCCTCTCCCCCCCTCCTTCTCAAGGGGGTGGTGAGTATTAGGACCTATGGGTGAGTGGTGGAGTATTGCGTTCTGGGACCAACCCTCCCCTATGATGCTGCGTGCCCCCCTACCTCTCAGTATCTACCCCCTCTACCCTCCCTCTCTTACTGCGCCTGTGCAGTTGGGGGCTATGCGTGAGTGGATAGGGCGGGGGATGGGGGAAAAGGAGTAAATGAATAATATTAATATAATATCAAGGAGGGTGGTTAGTGTGTGTGTGTGTGACGCCTCATTCCGCTCCTCCCCGCAACCGCCCGTTGAGGGAACAGGACCCAACAGGTTCCACTTGGTCTACTTAATTTTAAAGTTTTAAACGTTGTTCACAAATTATCAAGTATAAAATAAAAACAAATGGTGGAAATGCTCAGCAGGTCAAATAACATCTATGGAGAGAAGAAACTTTTCATTTCAGGTGGATGAATTTTCATCAGAATCATTCGTTGTTATATAGTATGTTCAGTGAGTGTGTCTGCTTAAAATGGGCATTCAGCTCTCGCATACTTATACTGAGTTTGTTTCTCCCCCTTCCTGCCCCACCAATATGCCCAATGCAGTGGCTTACTGTTTGTGACCTGTGCTAATAATCCTTAGCAAAGATCCTATAGCAAAGCAAGATAGATTACTCTCACGCAAACGTGAGGTACGCTCATGGGCGGATTCATGGGTGATTATAGGACACATTTTAGCAACCTGACTCCGCCATCTTGTTCAGCCATCTTGCTCCGCTTTCTTGCTCCCGCCTTCTTGCTTCCGGCCAAAGATTGGATCCGCAGCGAGGAGAAGGAGTGCGGGGCCCGGGGCAGCGGGGAGAGGGAGTGTGGGGCCCGGGGCAGCGGGGAGAGAGAGTGTGGGGCCCGGGGCAGCGGGGAGAGAGAGTGCAGGGCAGCGAGGAGAAGGGAGTGCGGGGTCTGGGGCAGCGGGGAGAGAGAGTGCGGGGCCCGGGGCAGCGGGGAGAGAGAGTGCGGAGCAGCGGGGAGAGAGAGTGCGGGGCAGCGGGGTGAAGGAGTGCGGGGTCCGGGGCAGCGGGAGAGAGAGAGTGCGGGGTGAAGGAGTCCGGGGCAGCGGGGAGAGAGAGTGCGGGGCCCGGGGCGGCGAGGAGAGGGGCATAGGAGGGGGAACATTGTAGTAAGGGGGCAGGCGAGAGTGCCGGGGGGGGATAAGGCCTAGTGTGTGTGAAGTTGCAGGGAGTTTTACAATGTTTCTTATTTACAATGTTATTTAATGTCCCTTGTCTAGTCTGAAATAAAGTTCATTATTGGATTAGAAGAAATATAATTGTGTGTGTTATATACATTTATATAATGTTCATGTATGTGTTTATAAACATTTTATTCTTTAACAAGAATCAACAGAATTATGAACTAACAGAATTATGAATCTAACCCTATATCACGCACAAAAAGTCCCCCCCTGTCAATCACCCTGCGAGTCGGGTCGGTTCCGGTTACTACAAAATCAACTCAAACACTGCTTGTGAGCCATTTAAAAAGAAATGATTTAAAAAAACATTAAAAAAGACAATTACCGGAATCGAATTTTATTCTTGTCAAGAAGTTTGAATTGACAGATTTATGAATCTGACCCACACAAACTGTTGCCCCGTAACATTGATTACAATGCGAGTCGGGTCGGGTCAGGTAGGCTCAGGTTGCTAAAATGGGCGTGGAAAAATGCCCATGATCCCCTCCATAGCGTACTACACGTCAGTCCATTGCGTTTAGCAGGAGTAGTCTATCTTGCTTTGCTATAGGATCTTTGATCCTTAGTGTTTTAAAAAGAGCAACACATGACTAATTGTGTATTTTTTTCAAACTTCAAGCACGCTAACCTGTCTAACCTATATAGTGTGCCACAGAATTATTGTAGGAATAGGATTTAAATGTTTTTAATCTATTAATGCAACGATTATATGCAGGGTACAAAAATCTTAGATGTACACAGGAATTAATAAATAATAACGTTATATTAATGAATATAATAATGGGGGAAAACAACTGTCTTTGTTTTCATACTAATAACGTCTACTTAAAGGCAATATTCTATGTATTGTCCATTTTGTAAACCATCCAGTTACGTGACTATTGAACTTAAAATATATTGGCAGGTTGGATCAAAGTGGAAAGATGTGGTCTCCAAGTGTATTCGAGGTCATTTCCAGCCTTTGCTGCTGTTTTATGCTAATCCATGCGGCACGCCAGTCAGCACGGAAGATGCGCCTAGACAAGTGTTTCAACCTGTTCATTGTAAAATGGATGGAGAGGATTCTGGTGAGTTTGACAGTTCCAAATAAAGACCTTAGGTTTGAGTATGTGGTAGATGTCAATCATTCTAGCAGGACTATATTCAATTATCAGAGTTTGTCATTGTTGCAACTAAATCTATACCTGTTTTCATGATTCAACTGTCTTTTTAAGTTGACATGCAGGGTCTTGCAGGACACATCAACTGTCCATTTTCTACAAATGCTGGTATATTACTGTGTATTAGCTTGACTCTCTGGTAGCACTTGCTTCTGAGTTGAGGGATCGTTGATCCACTTCGAAATCACAAGCACCCCTGAATTCACTGTGAACTGATTGATCTTTCTATACTTGGGACTTTTAAAGTCACCTGGGATCTGAGACTTTTCTTTTAGTCCTTTTAGTATAGGAACTGTGAAAAGAAAGCTTGTATGGTTATTGTTCTTGCAAGTTGTTGCTTTGTGGATCAAAATATTGAGCATTTCTAATCAGATTTCATAGAACAACATCTATGCATTAACTAGACGGTTGTAGTTGCTGTAACCTAGCTATGTATTAATACTCAATTATTACTCGTTAATACTCAATAATCAAGTGGAACAGCTGAAATTGAATCTGAACTTGTTACAGTCTGGGATGTTTGGTGTTTATTGTTCTGTGCATTGTCAACTTCCAAACGTTTAGTTAGAATTGAACAAAGGGAGAAAAAACAGAAATACCAAGTCTACTCAGCCGGTTACTCAGCACCCGTGAGAAGAGAAATCTGGTTAATTTGTAGCTATTATTTGAGAAAAGTGTGAAATGGTATTATTTCTTTCCGCAATTGTTGCATGATCAGCTGGACATTTCCACTTGCATGTGTTTGGCCCATATCCCTCTCCTGTCGATCTACCTGTCTAAATGTTTCTTAAATGTTGTGATAGTACCTTGCTCAACTACCTCCTCCAGCAGCAGGTTCCATATACCCACAACCCTTTGTGTAAATGAAAAATAAATGCTACCCCTTGGGTTTCTATTAAATCTTCTCTTTCCAAGAATTCCAAGAGAGAAAAAAGTGGTGATATACCTGCCTCTAATCCCTCCCCACCCACCTCACCCAACCCATAATTAGATTTAAATCCAAAGTCGTGTTGTGCCATACTATCCTTGTAATAAATCAATGAATGGAGTCCATGTCTTGGAACAATGATCTGGTTTTTCTGCCAAGACAAGTCTAATATTTTCAAGATGTAGCGTCTCGGACATGTTTATAATCCACATCTTAAGAGTAGGGACTGATGTATGTTTCCAAAATGTAAGTATTAGTTTTTTCGCCGTTCTCAGGCCATAATGAAGGAAACATCTTTGAAATAGTGATAGCTCAGAACAGGCTTCTGAAGTCCCTAGATTGATCAGTTCCGTGTGGGGGTCCAATTTTATCTTCAGTGTTTTTGAAATGTTTTCATAAATTCCTCTCCAGAAGTTATGTAACTTTATACAAGAGACAAAGGAATGGGTTATAGTTGCTTCCTGAAGAAGACATTTATAGCAAATAGGAGATGCATTTGGAAAGATCTTATTCAGTTTAGACTTTGAATAATAGAGTCTGTGCAGTATTTTAAATTGAATTAACGAATGTCTAACGTTGATCGAACAGTTGTGTATATATAGGTTTTCCTCCCATCTGTCTTTTGATTTTTTTGGCCAAGCTCATCTTCCCAAGCTCTTCTAATTACTTCTTGGGTATATGATTTCAGATAGTCTCGAATTTGAAGGTATCTTAAATATTGACTACCTTTCAGATGATATTTCGACTAATTCTTGAAATGAGAGAAGAGTTCCCATCTCATAAAGATCTCCGAGTTTTTAATTCCTAATCTTTCCCAATGTGTGAACGGTTTGTCTAAAATAGACGGCTTGAACGAAGGGTTGTTGGCAATTGGTGAGAGAAGAGATAAATTTCTAAGTTTAAGGGTTGACCACTTGTTTCCAGATTCGTAGGGTACTGTGGATAATCGGATTTTTCTCATATAATGTTTTCTTCAAATTTACTGGAGAGAGAAGAATCGCGCCTATATTAAAAGGCGAACAATCCTCTCTCTCCATTATTAACCATTTTACCTGTTGGCATGTGTTGTCCATCCAATAGATTACGTTTTTAATATTCGTTACCCAATAATAGTATAATAAAATTGGGGAGAGCCAGTCCACCAATTTCTTTGGGTTTACATATATGTCGTTTATGGATTCTATGTGTTTTATAATCCCAAATAAAGTTTGTGATCAGAGAGTCAAGTTTTTGTTTTTTTTTTTAATTTTAGGAAGATAAATCGGTATTGATTGAAATAAGTACAGGATTTGTGGGAGTAAGATCATCTTTATGGCATTTATTCTGCCTATGAGAGACATCGGAAGCGTTTTCCAAAATTGAGTAAGGGCATTTAGTTTGGTAATTAAAGGAGGATAGTTTGCTTGAAATAGAGAAGTGTATTTTCTAGTTACGTGAACTCCAAGATATTTTAATTTTTCCGTAATAATTTTGAAAGGGAATTTTAGGAGGTGTGTCGGCTCTTGAGATTTTATTGACATAATTTCACTTTTGTTCCAATTTATCATACCTCCTGAAAAGGAACTGAATTCCTCTATAAGATTTAGTATACTTGGAATGCTAACTTGGGAATTGGTGGTATAGAGTAATACATCTTCTGCATATAATGATATTTTATTATTGGAATATTTAGTGTTATAGCCGTGAATATTTGGATGTACTCTTATACTTTCCGCTAAAGGTTCAATCGCGAGGTCAAATAACGGGTGATAATGCACATCCTGGTCTATTGCCCCTGTATAGCTGAAATTTAGGTGAGAATGCACGATTAGTCGGTATTCTGGCAGTCGGCTTGTCATATAGCAATTTTATCCATGAAATAAAATGTTCTCCCAAACTGGAATTTTTGCAATGCTGTAAAAAGATATTTCCATTCTACTTGGTCAAATGCTTTTTCTGCATCTAGTGAAATAATTGATAAGTATTTTATCGTTCTATGTGAGTACATTATATTAAACGGGCGTCTCAAATTGTTAAACGAGTGTCTCTTGGGTATAAACCCAGTTTGATCAGAATGTATTTATTTATCAACGTATTTACTTGATCTTCTTGCCAGGATTTTAGCTAATATTTTCAGATCTGTATTTAACAGGGCAATTGCTCTGTATGATCCTGGGTCTTAGATTAGATTAGATTAGATTCGTTTATTGTCATTCAGACCTTTCGGTCTGAACGAAATTCTGTTTCCCTGCAGTCATACATATAATTAAAAAAATGACAAAAACACACAATCAACACAAATTTAACATCCACCACAGTGAGTTCACCAAACACCTCCTCACTGTGGTGGAAGGCAAAATCTTAAAGTCTCTGGCTCTTCCCTCTTTGTTCTCCCTCTGCGCCGAGGCGACGGTTCAAACTCCGCGGGTGGTCGCTGCCTCGCCACAGCTCAGAGGCCGAGTCAGGTCTCCGCTGCCGCCGCCTCCGCCACAGCCTCGGGGCCGAGTCAGGTCGCCGCTGCTGCCGCCGCTACTGCCGCCGCTGCTGCCTCGGTGCCGAGCCAGGTCTCCGCCGCTGCTGCCGCCGCCGTCGCCACAGCCTCGATGCCGAGTCCGGTCTCCGCCGCTGCTGCCGCCGCTACAGCTCCGTTGCCGCCAGCTCCGCCATTAGGCCTCGGCGCAGACGGAGACGGGGGATACGACCGAAGAAAAAGTCGCATCCCCCGAAGGAAGAGGCCAAAGCATGTTTCTCCCACCCCACCCACATACATACACAACTTAATAAAACAAAATTAACTAAAACATGGCAAAGAACAAAACGAAAGAAAAAAAAAAAACAGACGGACTGCAGGTGGGCCGCAGCTGTCTCTCTCTCACACTCTCTCTTTCTCTCTGTCTCTCTCTCACACTCTCTCTCTCACTCTCTCTCTCTCTCTCTCTCTCCCTCTCTCTCTCTCTCTCTCTCTCTCTTCTCTCTCTCTCTCTCTCTCTCTCCTCCCCTCTCTCTCTCCACCTCTCTCCCTCTCTCTCTCTCCCCCTCTCTCCCCCTCTCCCTCTCTCTCCCTCTCTCTCGCCTCTCTCTCTCTCTCTCTCTCCTTCTCCCTCTCCTCTCTCTCGCTCTCTCCCTCCTCTCTCTCGCCTCTCTCTCTCCTCTCTCCCTCCACCCTCTCTATCTATTCTCCCTCTCTACTCCCCTGTCTCTCTCTCTCCCCTTTCTCTCTCTCTCTCTCTCTCCTCTCCCTCTCCTCTCTCTCCTCTCTTCCCCCCTCTCTCTCTCCCTCTCTCCTCTCTCGCTCCCTCTCCTCTCTCTCTCTATCTCTCTCGCACCCTCTCGCCCTCTCTATATCGCCTCTCTCCCTCTCTCTCTCCTCTCTCTCTCTCTCGCTCTCTCTATCTCCTCTCTCTCTCCTCCCTCCCCTCTCTCTCTCTCCCTCTCTCTCTGTCCCTCTCTCTCCCCCTCTCCCTCTCTCTCTCTCTCTCTCTCTCTCTCTCTCTCTCCCCCTCCTCTCTCTCCCCTCTCTCTCTCTCTCTCTCGCCCCCT